>NW_017534852.1:1789287-1899713 GCF_001853355.1 Bactrocera latifrons
TTTGCGACCATACAAAAATAAAAATTAAATTTAATAAATTATTTTGTTGTAGAATAGGCAATTTTTTGTCATCAATAGTTATTAAGTGATTAAGTAAAAAAAAAAAACAAACATAATAATTGAAAGAAGGCAGCAATTAAGCTAATATAATCGTATTGTAAATGCTTTAGTTTTAAAATGTGTAAATTAGAATTATTAGCATAAATAACACCAATTAATTATAGTATACAAATAAGTAACTGTTGTCTCCAATAACAATAAAAAAAGTTTTTAAACAATCATTGAAAAAATTGCGCATGATAATTAAACAAAAACAAAATATCTTCTTTATAAGTCAATAAAATTAAATATTAATTAATACATAATGACTTGCATATTATTTATAACACAACTACGATAGCAAAAAGATCCAGTGGGACTGAACGTTATTTTATAGATGATGCCACTTACTGGTAAAATTAATTATTCTTCTTCTTTACTGGCGTAGGCACCGCTTAAGTGATTAATTCAAGATTCCAAGCGAAGCCATGTCTCTTTCCACCTGGTCTTTTCAAAGCAGTGGAGGTCTTCTTCTTCCTCTTCTTCCCGGCGGGTATTGCTTCGAATACCTTCAGAGCTGGAGTATTTTCGTCATCACATAGCAAAATGTCGTCGTATATCTCATACAGCTCATCGTTCTATCGCGGGCGATATTCGCCGTGGCCAACGCGCACATTACCATAAATCTTTCGCAGAACTTTTCTCTCGAGAACTCGTAACGTCGACTTATCTTATGTTGTCATCGTAAATACCTCTGCACCACATAGCAGGACAGGGATGATGAGTGACTTGTAACATTAGCGACGTGGAAGACAAATAATGAGTGCGACGACTGTTTGTTTGGTGACAGGAGTTATTTCGCCTTGCCCTATTGCTTCGCTTGCTTATCCAGTTTGTAGATAGTAGAACTAAAGGCGCGTATGTTGAGGCCGTTATCTTTATCAATACCATCGGCGCACGCCTGCAGTTTTACACTAGAGTGGGTCGATTCCGGACTTTTTTCGATTCCGGATTTCTAATAGTGCGGAAAAGTTGCTTTAGTACTTCCTGATTCCAATGCAACTTTTTGCTTTGAGATCGGATTGCATCTTCAACCCCAACTCCGGCCTTGAAATTTCGGAATTTCGCCTAAAATCGTGAAATTGTCTACCTAGCGCCTGAAATACGCATCTCATGGCAAAATGTATAAAACAAACGTTATTTGTCACGTCATTTGCTACCGAAATGGTATATGTGATCATGGCTGTAGGACGAACAGTTCCCGAGATACGAGCGAAAATGCGGCGCGCCACAGCGCAAGGTGAAAATTGTTGCAGCTCTCAGCTAACCTGTATTGGTCACCCAGAACCCACTGCGTGGAGGTGGCTGCTCTTCGGGTTCCTCCCAAGCCCAACCCAACCAACCAACCATATGTCAGGCTTGTTTTAGTCTGAATCTGTGTCAAATTTATTGATAAAATCAGATGACTACTAAACTTTGATTTTACTAAACTTAGATTTCAGTGTACAGCGTATAAAACGATCACGAGATTGGGGGCCAATAACTTTAGAAGATGCCTCTGTCACCAGTTTGACGGTTCTCTCGACTTACACGGGGTGAGAGGGGAATTCACTAAATTTCCATACCTMTGCAGYGTYMCCCGACAGCCCTTTTATGAGTTCTTCGTTAGAAACTGAACAAAGAACTGGTGGAACAGTCAAGGTAATAGTCTGCCAGTTAATCAAATCGTAATAATTATTAGCTTTGATATTCAGCTTTGGCAATTTAATACATCTAACCCTTCCATTTACAGTGTCAGACTCTGCTTCTCTGGCTGCCAGAAGACGGTCTAGGGACAACTTTCTGACTTTTATCCGTTCGTCAGTCATCATAATAAGGAGAATGTTTTCTGCAAGAGCAAAGAAAGCATTCTGTTGAATGGATGAATCGACAACCTTGCGCAGTTTAGCAGGTAAGTGTCTCGACCTTTGAATTGCAGCATAGAGATGGCGCGAGCCATCTTTGATTGAACTGTTGAATCTTATTGAGAACCACAAAGGTGAGTAAACTGTAAGTATGTACTTGACCAAAATCTTTATTTCCTTTGTTGGTTTGTCAGCAGAAATGTATAATCTCAGAATTCTATTTGCACAGGTGAGCCAGCGAGATTTGCACATGTTACGTGGATGCATCGACGCTAAATCTGAGGAACATTGGCCGGAAATAACAGCTTCTGATATTTTATAGAGATAAGCTTGGTCTGTGCTAAGTTCGGTCGGATTAATAACCTCASAAGGTAATTGGCAGGATGGAAAACTTTCAAATTTGGCAACTTCTCACAATCAGGGGGCAGTTTACCTATGTCGCCAGAGCATGTATTTGAACTCTTTGAGACACCATCTATGTGTTTGAAAAGMGCACGAAATGGAAGTTCGTTGAAATGTAGAAGACAAACAACCCATTGTAATGGCCTACCTATTCTTTCTTCTAGTTTCTGAATGATTCCACCTTTCCAACCTGTGTTCGTGTTGGTGCCATCAGCACCGACAACTTCTAGATGTTCCACATCAACTGAATATTCTTGTAAATGTTGCTTGCGTCTCATCCTCAGCTGAGCCGGAAGGAGAGGTGCCGTGGCCAAAGTAATGACAACCAGGTTCCGCTATAAGAGAAATATGTTCCTCTTTAACAGTGTCGCGGTAGTACTTTTCACCTTCGCTGACTTGCGTAAGTGTAATGTCTTTGCGGCCGTCAAAATACAGCCCATATACAGAGTCAAGAATTTCGGTGTTTTGGAGCTTAACTCCAACACCTTTTTTTGCCCGACTAATCTTGCATTTGTCAGTGACAAAGCTAGCCTGATCCTCTGTTATCAAACTTGCTTTTTGGGCATCCAGAAAAGCAGATGAAACAATCAAGGCCGCTGCTCTATCACTTACTCCAAATCTTTGTTCAGCTAAAGCAGTGTGTTTTGTTTGGTTTTAGAGGATGGAAGAGAAAATTCATCATCAGCATYGTTTTTGGAAGAATCCATGTGCGACGCACCTACATTGTTGTCGTCTGTATGAGWGTCWGGCTGATCTGAATGGTCACGTGTTCTAGCTGATACTTTTCTGTCAAGTGTTGATGTTGAATGACGCTTTGAAAGCTTTTCTTTACGTTCATTTTTCTATGTAATCCAATGCGACCAATTCTTCTGGTTCTCTGGTCCAAGAGAAATGGTTGTTCATTGATAGGAACTTTCCTTTTCTTTGGACAAGTGCAAGAAGAAAAGTAAATGCATTTACAAGCAGCGATGTCAAATAATTTTCCGGCAGAAGAGACAAAGTCGTCTCTTTTAGCGCTCAAACCTATCGGGTTCCTTAAAAACATTTGTCAGAAGAAGAGTCAGAAATTTCTTATGGTATGTGGTGAGCATTTGTACTCTGGTGTGTGAAACTATCGGAATAGATGACTTTTTGAAAATATTTTCAACCTTTTTTGCAACTATTTCTGTAATCTCTTTACTCCTAGGTTCATAGTTGTCGCCTCGGAGTCGCCCTATACGAAATCTTTCAAACTGATAACACAAAAGAATCTCGTGGTAAGTAGGTAACTGGGACTCAGAGAGATTGTACGGATATATGCCAAACACAGGACATTTCKGTYTAWATTTAAATTTAGATACAGACATTTTGAGTTCTGTGTTSTGTTGAGAGAATATAAGTGATAGCACTCGGCAAGAGTCGACAAGAGTGAAGAAACTCGATGAAAAAATATTTGTGTGGAGACCTACCCGAACGTGTCCTTTGGCGTAGGTGAATGAATGTGAGTGATAGCACTCGGCGAAATCAACGTCAAGAAGTGTGGCCGCAAGCCGATTTTCACMTTGCGCTGTGGCGCGCCGCATTTTCGCTCGTATCGCGGGAACGGTTCGTCCTACGGCCATGATCACATGTACCATTTCGGTAGCAAATGACGTGACAAATAACTTTTGTTTTAAATATTTTGCCATGAGATGCGTACTTCAGGCGCTAGRTAGACAATTTCACGATTTTAGGCGAATTTCCGAAATTTCAAGGCCGGAGTTGGGGTTGAAGATGCAATCCGATCTCAAAGCAAAAAGTTGCATTGGAATCAGGAAGTACTAAGGCAACTTTTCCGCACTATTAGGAATTCCGAATCGAAAAAAGTCCGGAATCGACCCACCCTATTGTACACTCTTATAGAAATACCTTCTCTACTTAAGTCTGCTGCTCGAATAATTTTCTCCAGCAGTATGTTGAAGAAGTCGCACCATAGGGAGTCGCCTTGCCTGAAAACTCCTACCCGATCCTGGCAGAGCTTTTGGTATTGCCCAACGTCAGTTTGCCCAGCCGATACCAAATTCAAACATCACGACAGAAAGACAGTTCCGAAGAGGGTGTTTGTGTCGATCCTCTTTACACAGGTCTGTTCCAAGATTTGATGCATGGTGAATATCTGGTCGGTTGCTGATTTCCCAGACCTAAAGCCACACTGATAAGTTCCAATCAGTTTGCCGATGGAGGACTTTAATCTTTCACACAATACGCTCGATAGAACCTTATATGCGATGTTGAGAAGGCTTATCTCACGGCATTTAGGATTGGGCAGATCACACTTAAATTCAAATCGTTGGGTATGCTTTCGTCCGACCACTTTCTACAGAGAATCTGATACATGCTCTTTATCAGTTCTTTGCCGCCGTATTTGAATAGTTCTGCCGACAATCCATCTATGCCGCTTTGTTGTTCTTTAGACGAGTAATTGCTATTCGAAATTCTTCATGGTAGGGAATGGAATGTTCGCTCCATCGCCATTGAGTGGGGAATTGGGTTCACCAGCTCCTGGTGTTATGCTTTCACTGCCATTCAGCAAGCTGAAGAATGCGCCCTTTATGATTTAAGTATAATCTGGGCATCAGTCACTAGATCACATCTGGGGGTTCTGCAAGAGTATGCTTCGGTTTTGAAACCCTCCGTTAGTCGCCGTATCTTTTCGTAGAATTATCGAGCTCAATCAAGCTCTTCCACCACTTTACAGTATACAAATCAAAGATCAATGAAATTACTCGAATGAAATCTTGCAACACTTGTGCTTTAACGGTATTTCATCTTACGTCCAAGAATTTTTTCAATTCGAACTATAACTTTTCAAGGAGCCAGATTTTATTTTATTTTTTTTCTAAACGATCAATATGTCGAGAATATTGTGTACACATGTTTTAGTCAATTATAGTCAAACAGTGTTTTAAACGACCGGTCATGATATCTGACTTAGAAACTTTTGAAACTTCAAATCGATTTTCCCGAAAACGTTATTTTTGAAGTTCGTGGACATTAGAACTCAAAATCTACTGAACCGATCCTTTTGAAAATTTGAATATTACTTCTTAAATCAGAACGTAATCAGATGGAGTTTTTTTTCTATTTTTTATTAACAAATTAACCGCGATTTTTGAGCTAAAATCGCGCTTTTTACTTCCAAGTGCCGCAAAAAATAAAATAAAAACTCCTTCTGATTACCTCGAACAATGCATCACCTTTAAGACGCATATCAAATTTTTTGTTTCAGGTGATCTGGTAACCACCATCGCTGAACCACTTTTTTTCAAGGCGCATCTGGAGATTGACCGTCACAGGCCTATTCATTTATATTTTCATTGAAATTTTTTTCTAATATACTTCAAAAGTTGTATAATAATTACACCTAGCGAGAAAAATAATTTATGTAAAGGTGCCAGTCATATAGGAACAAAAGGAAATGAAAAGGCAGACGAGTTGACCTGCATGGGGCACCTGGAAGCACAATTCCCTTAAGTTACCTTACATCATTCAGCTCGTTCGTTTCGGTTTTGCTAAAAACTCTGAATAGTTAATTAGTTGTGTAGTTTTTAATCTCAAATATCAATTATAATAATACAATTCCATTCAAATATTACTGTTTTAATTTTATAGAGTATTTAGTGTTTTAAATTATTTGAGATCTTTAAGCTGTAAAATATCTGAAATCTATGCCTCGTGCGGAAAGCTTCTCGTTAATCCAATTACGGAGGTACGGCACATTAGCGTAGACTCCGGGAACATTTTCTTCACCACAACCAATACCCCAAGCCACAATACCAGCTTGATAGTAACGCTTCGGGTTATTTGGGTCGGGACATACTAATGGGGAACCACCATCGCCTTTGCAAGTATCCTTGCCACGTTCGCCACCGGCGCACATGAAACTTTTATCCAAATTGAAGAATTTACCCAGACGTGTCTTACGTAGCTCTGCTTGACAGGTATCGTGTGGCACCGCAGGCAAATCGATCTTTTTCAAAATCAGCTGGTACGTACCATCTTTACCGAACTTGTCTTTGCCCCAACCGGTGGCATAGCAGCGGGAATGGTCGAAATTAACGCCCGGTTCCGGCAAGCAGATGGGACGTACATTTTCCTCCCAAGTGAAGGGTGTCGCTAAAATGAGCAGCGCTACATCATTGTAGAGTGAGCCTTTGTTGTAGTTCTCATGACGAATGATCTCTTTGACACGCGCATCCTGATGTGGTAATACCTCCTGTTTGGTTTGTGTATCCCATTCACCGGCGCGTGCTACCAATAACTCTGGCTGAGCATTTTGCACACAATGTGTAGCGGTCAAGACGACATTTGGAGCAATTACGGCGCCACCGCATTCGTAAACATTTAAGATCTCGCCACCAATTACCTCATCACGCAAAATGGCAACCATCCAAGGGAATTCACCAAACTGTGACTCGCCTTCTTTGTCGCCAGTGATTCTGAAGCCAACACCGCTTGGATTACGATAACCACAGCCCTCGTGAGTCTCGTCGGGTTTGATAGGTACGTTCGGTTCCGTTAACTGAAAGGCAAACAAATGTTATTTTATTAAATCTGTCGAAAATTAAAGATAATCCATAAGTAATCTATACCTTATCGCCTGTATTACAGCAAACTTCCAAATAAGTACAGACGTCATCCCCATCGAAACGTATATCAATTAAGGTTTGACCATCCCTGATAACATTGCCATCCTCACCGCATAAGAAACGCGCTATGCACTCTTTATTCACTCCACAAGATTTTCCGCTGCCGGGATCGGGTTGTGGTGCTGGATTTGGTTGAGGCTGGAGAACGGTGGTTTTTGTGGGCTGCGGCTGGAAGGGTGTTTGCTCTGTTGTGAAGATTTTATTTAACAAATCATCGATATTTGGTGTCGCTTGCGCTTTCGTTGTGCTAATCCAGAGCGATAGCAAGCACACGGTTAGAACCGCCAATTTATAAGACATTTTGTAAAACTTTCTGAAAGAATTATTAAACTTTTTAATATCCTGAGTCCGATAGCTTTATCGAAATTTGCTGGGAACTAAGAAAATTATTTTTCTTAATTAAAAACCAGATAACCAGCAGATAACTAATCTAAATCCTGAAAATCCGACGTAAAATCACATTTGCTAGCATAACTACTGCGAGTTCTGTTTTCTAGTGCGAAGTAAAGTATGACATCGAAGAAAATATTATATTTTGCTATCTGTTTGATATACTATATTTGCTTCGCAACAAAGGTCTTTCAAATAAAGACGTATATCGAAGCACCACTACAGTAGTTTTTAGCATTTTTCGCGACCCATCGATACGAGCCTGAGATCGACAAATTCCGTGGGATACAACGTGAACCAAATTTTTAACACCCAAATATTCATACAGTATTGAAAAAATGCTGATCTCACTAATAACTATAGTTGTCTTCATCTCACGATAAGTCAAATGACGATCTTGCATTATCAGTTTGCGGAACAACAACTGATTTTGGACGATATTCAGGAAATCCGTTTTTGAGTTATCTACAATCTCGATGGAATTCACTATGCCATCTATAAGCATCAGAAATTGAATCGAGTTCATCGATGCACTATTGCTAAGTTAAGCCACGTTCAAAGTTGCAAAAAATAATCGCACAAAAGTGACCGCCATTTAGTTCCATTTTTTGGCCGATATGAATATTTTAAGTTACTGTAAGCAACACAAATAGTGTTTGTATGTCAGAATGATCTGAGTATGCATAACTTCAAAAAATGGCAAACTTTTCGATTAAGTTGTGAATTATCAGATGGCAACACTACTGTCCCCCCGAAATATAATATAAAAGACAACCTATGTATTTAGACTTGGATTTCCTGTGCGTTATCAAACTGCAGTTATCAGACTGCTATTAGATTGGGTTAAATAAGAACGCAGACATTTGCCATTTGCCATACCAATGATTTGGACCGAACCACGGAAAGAGAAATTTTTTCATGTCATCGAGTAAAATATTCAAGATTCAACTCTTTTTTAGGTCTACAAATAGAGCAACTGATAACTAAGAGCTTTGAAAAGAACTGAATGATCAGAAAATCTCGCCTGGAAATGTTTTGCGAACGTTTTTCAAAATTTTCTATGACACCATATCGGAAAATTACGAAAACTTAATGAATGAACTTAGATACAGGTATGGGATGTAATATGCCTTTAAAAATATATATGTTGTGCTCTCATCTGGATTTCTCTTCCACAATTTTGAGTACTGTGAGTGACGAACAAGGACAGAGGAGAGAAGCTCTATCAAAGGAAATGCTGCGCAGGAATTATGGCAGATTAAATTTGGAGACATAAGAAATATCTTACTAAAGCCAAATATTCATGGATAAGTCTTTTTGCTACATAGTGTAATAATTTCTCTGAATTTAGCTGATGTGTGTACTTTTAAAGAAAACAAATGTTTTGATGTCAGAAGTAAATCTGCCGTGCAAATTTCAATGGCAATGAAAAATCCATAACGGATTTTAATCTAAAAACATTTTAAGATGAGTTCAAAGATTAATACAAGTACATATTCCAGGAATAATAGAAAGTTTCGTTTCTTTGTTGATTTTTGGTGAGCCTCTGACAGAAAAATACAAGTACATCGTGTCATCTTGAACGAAGGAAGGATTTTGTTCATAAGCAAGTTTGGCAGTTCGTTTCTTCTATAACGCAAGCATGCCTACAACTCTTTACATTGTTGTAAGAAGTTAATTTTTGTCAAAAATATACTGGACGGTGTTTCTATAATTTTCCAAACTCACTCAGCTTCCACCGTTGACACTATGAAGTATGCTTAGGTATATTATATAAATATTTCTGATTTAATTTAGGTCACAATTCAAAGAATATACAAATGTTTAAGATTAAGTTAAGCTGATAAGTCGATGTGAGCGTTCAAGTTGAATCATTTGAAAAACAAGATGCTTATTCTCACTTGTACTACTTATATATGGAGCGAAATATTGCTATCAGATTCCTCAAAATTGACCTACAACCCAATACTTGTATCAGAATCATCTGTATGTCAAAAATAAATATGTATATGCATACAATAGAAACCAACATACTTTTAACCTCAATATATACGAGTATATAGATTAATATTCTAAATGTATACATATGTATTATATAATATATAGTATATTGCATTTAATATTTGTAAAATACGTAAATGCTGTAATCTCGAGACAGTTGAAATCTGTAAGACCGCCTTTTCATCGTCTGTCGGGTCATTTGATTTCGGTTTTATTGCAATGAATAATTTATATAGCAGCCCAAGAGCTTTAATTGATATGTTATGTACCTTTAAGTGATATGTTATGTTCACCGTGCATCAAAGCTTCTCTCAGCTATCGTTAAGCTGAGTTCGTTTCGTATTTGGAATGGTAATAAATGACGTCACTTCGTAGAAGCAGAGAGTTGGACGTTCTTGCACATATAGTATATGCTTATATGTTATAAAAATATGAAAAGAGTGGTTCTAAAAAATAAAAAAAATACTAATAGAATATTAATAATAGTAGATAATTTTTAAAATCAAACAAATAAAAAAAAATTATATGAAAAATGGTTTATGATAGATCTGTGTTCGAGAATTGTAAGAGGCGGGGCATGGTTGAATTTTTAAGTGTTTAAAACGGCCTTTTGTTTCTGCATTTTCTGCGAATATTTACTATAGTAACATACATATTGTTTATACATACCATTAGAGTGTACAGATTACTGCAAACATAAAAACTTGCTAATTTTTTATCTAAAGTTCGTGAAAGAAAATTTGTTTTGTAAATATTAGAAACAAAAAATTCAAGAACTTGGATGTTTACATTTCTCACAAAAATTTCGAGGTTAGGCGGAAAAGGTGTTACTACAAAAGTAAAATCGAGATAAACCGTTTTGAAACCTTACAAATTTTATCACGCCCATTCCGTTCCTGTTCTCGATTCCAGTTCGCCCGTAAATTATTTTTGCTTAAACTTTTGTTATTTTTTCTTTCGGTTTTAAATGGAATTTTTTACACTTTTCACCATTTTCAAAAGCTTTCTGCGCTGAAGCAGCTAAGAGTTTTATTGGAAATAAAAATATTAACTTAGATTAAATCGATTGAGGCTAAGTGATCTCAATGGACTCAGACGCAGTGTTCTTCGAACATTTCCTCAAAAGTCATGTACATATATGCATACTTTTGCAACATATTGCTACAAAATATAATAGATTTGTGTTCTTAACGGTTGCTTATATCACAGATATAGGGTTATATATAAGGTGCGTTAGAATCTGCTATCTTTATCGATTGTCCAGTGAGAATTTCACGACATTTCATTGATTGGAAGTGAAGTTATTGCGTTTTAAGTGTCAGTATGTTTGTGTTATCGGTGCGAAAAAGAGCTTCGAACAAAGAGCCAACATTAAATTTTGTTTTAAAATTGGTAAAGCTTTTACCGAAACGTTTCAATTGATGAAACAAGTTTGTGGCGATGATTGCCTATCCCGTAGCAGAGTGTACGAGTGCTTTCAAAGCTTTCAAAGTGGCCGTGTGGACATAAATGACGATCAACATGTGGACCAATCAAAATCCGTGATCACCGGAAATTCCATCGAAAATGTGTGTGAATTCATCAAAAATCAGCCAAATCATCATCATCAAAATTCATGGAAATTGATTTGAACATCTCCAGAACATCGATTTATCACATTTTGACCGAACATTTGGGTTTGTGAAAGGTGTGTGTGCACGGTTTGTTCCGCACAAATTCACTGGCGAACAAAATTTGCTCAGAATCCAACATTCGAAGGACATCGTTAAATAGGTGTAATTGACGAAAAATCAAATTTTAATCATTAACAACTCCCCCCCCCCGTATTCACCTGATATGGCACCGTGCGACTTCTTCCTTTTCGGAAAAATTTGCCCATAAAAGGCAAGCGCTATACACTTTTCAAAATTTTTGTACTCATAGGTGCCTCTTGCTACTGCCATTCCCTTTGCCAAATTACAGTTTTATATCTTAATTTAGTGCTTAGTTATGGCACTTTATAGGTTTTCGGTAAATGGCGTTTTGTGGGCGTGGCAGTGGTCCGATTACGCGATTACGCCCATCTACGAATTCAAATTTTTTTTTACTATGTATAGTATACATATGTATATATCACCAGTGATATTCCTAAAAGAGACCCGGCGCTGTACAACGATGTTTCGCAGATTTTTTCTCCAATCCTGTTTGTTCTCTACGGCCCCGAGTATAATCTTTGATACCAAGTTTTGACAATTTGACAAACGAATTAACAAAGAATCTGCAATACTTCATGCTCTTCGTAAAAATTCAATATTTACTGTTACAAAATAGTTAAATTCTTCAATAATATTCCGTTAAGTAAGTTTGTAATTTTTTTTATATTATTCTTATAAAATTAATAAACGATAAAAAATTTCCTCAGAAGATGTTTTAGTTTTATTAAAAAATTATTCCTTATAATTTTGTGTAAATTCGTCCAAACATTGAAGAAATAATTTTCAGTTATATTCGATAAATATTTTCTTGAAAATATCTTAAATTCCAAAAAATGTCTTTCAATACAAAAAATGTTAAAACTTGCGCAAAAACTATGGTAATCTTACTTATTAGATTAGATTGGTTATTTTTTTGTAAATTTCGAAAAAACTGTTAAAAATTTTCAATTATATTTGAATAGTAATTTCGTGATTTCTTCTTTAAACTTTTTTTTAACATTTTCTGTAATAGTCGGCTAATAGTTGTGTAAAAATTTATTTTGTTTAAACTTTTATAAATTGTTTATTCGTAGAAAATGTTTCCTCTAAAAAATACCGGTAAAATTTTCTGCAAACGTTGATGCATAATTTTGTAAAAACGTATTTCATTTAATCAACAATTTCTCATAAAAACCCGTTAAAATTTTCGGAAAAATTCCATCGATAATTTTGTCTACTGTTGGTTTTCGTTAAACACAGAATTAAAATAAAAAAATACTCGCACACACTATTGGAAATAAATATAAATATTTAAACTTTTTATGTACATACTTTTACATATAAAAATTTGTATTTACATACATACATTTCTACATATCAATTAACCCTTTCTCAAGTTTTTAAACTGTCTTAAACTTGTTTTGCACACACTTATTTCACACAATCTCCTCTCTATGTATATATGTATATGCATTCGCATAAATCTCGATTTCTTAATAAATATTAGCAAAAAAGTATGTGTCTAATTATAGAGCAAACAAAACTTATGACAATACCAATAATAATATGCTATAACTTTGTATTTACCAATGAATCTAATTTATTTCGTTTGAACAAAAACGATACGAACGCGCCAACAGACAGAAGCTTACTGATTGCAAATAGGCAGAATCTTTGCTACAAAACTGGAAAATCAATCAGAAACTTGTATTTTCGTGTATTTAATCAGTGATGAGCGGCAAACGTGCATAGATACGAATACATATATGTGTGTATATTGTGTCAAAAAAGTCTCCGGAAAGTGTAAATGAAACGCTAAATATTTATTTATTCATCAATATTTATTTTATCGCTTTCAAAGTAATCCCGACCAGATGTAATACACTTATGTATGCCAACGATTTTTCCAGACCCCGAAATACTTTTTATAAACACTTTTTGCGATGGCCTTCAGTTCCTTAAGCGGAGCGGCAATTTCAGTTTGGGGAACAAGAAAAAATCACACGGAGTCAAAGCTGGTGAATACGGGAGTTGATCGATGGTATTCATTGCGTTTTTTGGTTTTAAATTTGGTCATAATCGTGGCTCGATGCGATGGTCCATTATCATCGTGTAAAATTCAGAAATTCCGGCCGTTTTTGATGTTTGTTCTCACACAAACTGCTAGCACGACCAAATAGAACTCCTATCGACCGTTCATCTTTCCGGATCGAATTCGTAATGCACCAAATCACGTACATTGAAAAAAACAATGAATATCACTTTGAGTTTTTAGTGGCTTTGACTTCGTTTTTGTTTTGGTTCGTTTTCGGCTCCATTCCAATGATTGTTGACTTTGCATGGCAGTCTCATAAACCTGTGTCTCATCGGCAGTTATAATGTTCTCCCAAAATGTGGGATCGGCATTCGCACGATGAAGCATGTCCAAAGAGACCTGTTTGCGATACTCTTTTGTGAAAAAAAATCAGCTTTATCGAGATAAGTCGAACAAGAACGCGTTTCACACGCAAAATATACACCGAAATCATTCGAACGGACTCGCGAGAGATGTTGAGCTCTCTTGCCATTTCACTAACCCTTGCCTGATGATTTTCAAGAACCATATAATTTACGTTTTTATTATTTTCATCAGTTGAAGAGATCGCATGTCGTCCAAAACGAGTCATGCACCACTTGTAGGCTTCTGTTTTTGATAAAACCGTTAAGCCTTCTCCAACATTTTCCACGATTCCACACCCGCAATTTGCTCAGAAATACAAAATTTGAGTCAAAAGCATAGTTATCCATGTGACATATTTCGCTTATTAATTAAGGACGGTCCTACCAGCAAAATATTTTTTTTTTTTTTTTTTTAATACGGATATTTATTTTTATTCTTTCTTTATTGGCGTAGATAAAGCTTCGCGATTATAGCCGAGTTAACAACAGCGCGCCAGTCGTTCCTTTTTTTCGCTATGTGGCGCCAATTGGATATTCAAAGCGAAGCTAGGTCCCTCTCCATCTGGTCTTTCCAACTTAGTGGAGGTCTTCCTCTTCCTCTGCTTCCCCCGGTGGGTACTGCGTCGAATACTTTCAGAGCCGGAGAGTTTTCGTACATTCGGACAAAATCACTTGCCCGTTAAATTTAATTACAATTTCCGGGTGCTTTTTTGTCACAACATATGTATGTATACATATGCGTGTGCTTGTAGTTTAGGCTGTGATTCCCACTCAGGCAGGCTAGTCGAGAATCCAAGCGACGTTTGCGAAGATGAGCTTTCTACATAGACACACGCACACACACTCACACAAGCACTAATATACTCCATAGATTTACACCTATTCGGTAGTTATTGGTTACTCTAGCTCACATGCATATGTATGTATGTTTTTGAATTTACATTTATTTATTTTTTTCTCAAATTTTTAAATACGAATATTAAATTATTCAAACATTCGTTCTTATTTGCTTGCAATTTCAAATTTTTTTGCATATAAATTCGTTCGTCATAACTTGTAGCTCCCGGCTTTTTTTGTGCACTCGAGGCCTAGTATCGCTTGAACAGGATTTGCAGTATTTAATTGCTTGTGAATGGGAGCAGATGCATATAATTAAGTGTAGATAACTGTTCTAATGACGAGAGCCTATCGCAGACACACATCACTGCATACATACATATAAACCGTTTTTTTTGTTAGAAACTTGTTTCAAATTCAAGTTCGAGGCTATAAATACGAGCCTAGCTTGATATGGTAGTGTTGTTTGTATTATTCATGCAAATTGCATTCGATTAGTTACAGTTACTTAGTCAAATTTTTTCGCATCAAAATAATATATTTTCTCTACGTCCTCGTTTAAAAAATAAATTTCCCTTTGAATGATTTAGCCTTTCTTTACAGTGGCTTTCAAAATTTTGTATGTAAAAAAAGTATCGATAAACTCGGTACAGGCAATAAGTTTACCTCGGTTACGCATAACCTGATTCCAGTTTGTTTGATGGTACAAAATCGGCGGTTCCGACAAATAAGCAGCTTATTTTTGAAAAAAGTATGTACAACTTTAGACTCATATCTCAAAAACTGATAGACTAAATCCCTTATTTACAGACGGCTAGCTGACCATTTATATTTCTATGCACTTTAAGGGTCTCCGATATTCCTTTTTTAGTGTTACAGAAATCATCGCAAACTTAATATAAACAGTTTAGAGTATAAGAATATAGATATAACCTAAAAACGCTGTTCCACCACTCAGTTTTACTTTGGATCCTAGAGGAATTAGTGATATAGTACCAGGCTTTATATTCAAATCTTTGGTGTAAGACAATTCTGATTTCGCTTTACAGTTACGATTGTTATTCTACGGCGCTTTCTGTCTGAAAATGGTTGAAAATACTCTTTTCTGAATTAACAACTATTGAAAAGACAGTTCTAGGCGCCTATCTATGTTGTAACTTGTATAAAATTTTTTCTCGAACAGCGAAACTGAGCCTTGTTTGGTATTGAACTGCTCCAAGAGATTCTTCCCGATCTTGACGAAGCTTTTGTATAAAGGCAGCTTCTTTTCGTGCTTTCAAAAGCAGCTTTAAAATCGACGAAGAGATGGTGTGTGTCGATCCTCTTTTTACGGTTCTTTTACAAGATTTGGCTCATGGCGAAAGTCTGGTCAGTTGTAGATTTTTCAGCCCTAAATCCACACTGATAAGATCCAATCAGTTTATTGACGATGGGCTTTAATCTTTCACATAAAACACTCGGTAGAACCTTATATGCGATGTTGAGGAGACGTATGCCACCATAGTTGACGCAGATCGTGGGGTCTCCTTTTTTGTGTATTAAGCAGAGCACACTTAAATTCCAATCGTTGGGCATGCTTTCGCCTGACCATATTCTATAAAGAAGCTGATGCATGCTTCTTATCAGTTCTTCGCTGCCGATTTTGAATAGTTCGGCTGGCAATCCATTGCCCCCCGCCGCTTTGTTGTTCTTCAGGCGGGTAATTGCTATTGGAACATCTTCATGGTCGGGCAAAGGAACGCCTGCCTGCCTTCTCAGGTTATATTACCTCTCTAAAATTGCCTTGGTTAAAACCATGCCAAGTTCAGATAACCAATATTCCGTTCAGTCTGTTTTAAATCCGTTTTCTAAGCACCTCTTTAATGCACATAAGGAGAGTAATTGTAACGGAACTAAATTTTGACTTCTTCAGGCGACATTTGCAGGCGATGCACAATTGGTCTAAAGTTTTGTAAACAATATACGTATATATGTCTCTGTAAGCAGAAATTCAGCGGAAAGTGTTAAATGGAACGAAATTTGACTTGACTGTCGCATTTACCGTAAATCTGTTGATTGTTTAATTCGTAGAAGCCAATAATTTTTGAACTAATTTCTTTTAGTCTAATGGGTTGACTTGTGTTATACTTTCTTGAGTTAGAAAATGTGTGATTAAAGCGAGCGGTCTAATGTATTAGGCATGATAATACACTGATAATCTTTCAAATAAGGCAATAAAAACTGCGGAACAGAACTGAATCGACTTTGGTTGTCATACTGATTATTCAAATATATGTACATATATGTATATTTGATAGGGTCTCCAACGTTTTCTTTTGGATGTTACAAACTTCGTGTAAAACTTAATATACCAGCTCAGGGCATAAAAATAGACTAATTTCAGTCAAATGATGATCCAGTTGAGTAATAGTATATCAATTACACATAATATTACACCAACATATCACTGTTTTTTTTTTGTTTTTCTTGGAATTTCTACAATTCCGAAAATTTTTACTTCCTCTACACAGTACAAAAAACCCCATAGTTCATTGCAAAAATCAATTTTCGGAACTGAGTTCCGTAATTTACTAAAAACCAGCGACACAATTACTTCAGACTCGTCAAATTATTAAGAGCAACAAGTGAACAGTTGCAAAAAACAGTTGCAAAGTTGTATAAATTTGTGTGTAAGTGCATGTGTATAAAGTTGGCAAACTATTGTTGCTATCGGGGTATTCCCAATGTCGATCGTTGACGCATGCGAAGAAGAGAAAATATGTATGGTAGGCTTGTGTATGCGCCGGTAGCGTGGACCTTGAGTAAGCTTTAATGAAAGCACTGCCAAATCAAATTTGAGTATAAATACTGTATAAGTATGTATATTGAGTATAAGGCGGAGGTTTGAGTTATGAACACACTTTATCCACATAGTTGACTAGAGTTACTCATTTACTGCTATTCGCGTATAACAGTTATCGGACGGTCTCTTTATTGTCGGTAAAATTGCGTTACGCTCTTTACATTTTGTATAATATAAGGCCTGGGCGGAGTTGTTCTAGTGCAGGTTACGACGTTTTAGTTCACAATGAGTTTTACTTGTTGTAAAATGATAATACGGTTATGGGCTTCACTTCGTTCAGTTTATGATAACAATTTTGTGCTTGAGCGGCTGGAAAATTTTCCGAAATATACCCGGACATATTTAGCTTAATTTTAATCGGTCAGCTTGAATTGCAGCTATGTACTAACTGGTCTGATCTGAAAAATAAGAAAGTTTTCCATACAATTGATAAGTTTGTATGGCAGTTACATCCTGTATTGGAAAGAAGAAGAAAGTGTCCAAATATCAGCTAAAACGATTTAGCTCGTTACGTTGATCATTTATAGATATTTTTATAGGAGATCTCCGAAGTTACCTTCTTGGTATTACACAATTCGTGGCAAAGTTAATGCACCCTATGCAGGGTTTTAAGCTTTCACGGTTTCCTTAAATGGAAATATGGTGATGGGAATCTTTTGGCTTGTGGCGATAAGCTATCTAA
The DNA here is from genome assembly GCF_001853355.1 of Bactrocera latifrons. Taxonomy (NCBI): domain Eukaryota; kingdom Metazoa; phylum Arthropoda; class Insecta; order Diptera; family Tephritidae; genus Bactrocera; species Bactrocera latifrons. The sequence goes on from NW_017534852.1 coordinate 1,807,164, forward strand.
GACTCATAAGTGCTTCCTCTATCAGTCAAGTCAAATTTCGTTGCCGTTTGACACCTTTCGTTGAACTTTTGCTTACAGTATCGCATTTAGATCAATTGGGAATCGCCTTATTATTTCCTTATAAAAATATGGGTTAAAACAGAAATCATTCCGAGTGTCGTGTAAAGGAACTCAGTACTAAGGCAGTAATATGTCTTTCTTACCAGCATACTGCAACTGTTACCGCAGAGTGCTTTGATTTTAAGCCCCAGACAGTAACACAAATTTTAAGGTTCTCATAAAATAAAATTTGGTGTATAATCATGTGATAAAATCTTTACAAGATCAGGATTTATAATAATAAAAATATATTTACAGGTATTTTTGTAAACATTAATATACAATTATTATTATTTAGGCTGTAAAATATTGTAAATCCACTCTTCTCTCTTTAAGCTTCATAATAATCCAATCCCGTGAATACAGTACACTCGAATCCAAGTAGAGTAAATTTTCTGTACCAACATTCAAACCCGGCAAAGGGGCAATACCCACTTGATAGTAACGTTCGGGGTTATTACGATCGGGACATACCAACGGTGAGCCGCTTTCTCTTATAAACTTATCATTGCCTGGTACACCACCGGCACATATGAAACTCGGATGTAATTGAAAATAATTATACATATAAAAAAAGTTTCCACCTAGTTGAGCTTCACATGCAGCATGCGACAGAATGGGAAACTCGACCTTCTTTAAAATTGGTTGGTACCCGTTAATTTGACCAAGTTTGAATTGACCCCAACCGCTGCTAATACAATGATCTCTATCCAAAACTGTATTAACTTCCGGCAAGCAGATCGGCTGCACATTCGGTGTCAAGGTGTATGAAGATTTCAAAACTAAGAGCGCAATGTCATTACATAAGGGGATTCCTTTAAACTCTTCATGGCATACGATCTCTTTAACGAATGCATTTTGATGTACATACGGTTCAAGTGTGCTTTCCAAATCCCACTCGCCAGCACGCACATACAGCATCTGTGCGGTCTTGTCTCTAACGCTAAGTGCGCTTGTCAGAACAACATTTGGTGCGATTAACGAGCCACCACCTATTATATGATCGTTAGTACAATGTCGAATTAATACCATCCATGGAAATTCGGCAAATTCCGCATCCTCATGGTGGACCTCAGTATTTTTGTACACTAAACCATTCGGATTTCGTTGACCGCAGCTACTGATTCGTTGGGGTCTTGATGCATCTAAATTGAATAGAGTCAGTGTTTAAATTTCAAAGTTATTCAAAAGTTTTATGCAAACCTGATACCACGTCACGTATATAACAGCATTCATAAACATAACGGCAGGCGTCACCATTACCACTGGGCCCATTGCAGAGATTTAAGACGCATTTTTCACATATCTTGGTTTGGAGTTCTGCACTTCGATCCTTTATTTCCTTCGTAGTAGCATCCCCAAAAATTTTTTTAATGAGTAGGTCATTTGCCATATTTTGGCATAGTGTTGTATTTATACAAAAGGATATTAATCCTAAAGCAATAAGCTTTATTGACGCGTTCATTTTGTGTGCTAAGGTGAGATAATAATACAATAATTGGAATAATTAGGAAGCAAGCAGATTATTTTTAGTTGTTAGCGAGCTTCCTCACTCAAGCATTTAAAGGAACAGTGGAGGATCCACGGGTTTTTGGATATAAAAACAAGGTTATTTTTTTATAATATTTCTAATATGACGCGGAGCAATTGAAATGTGGCAAGAACTAGTATATATATATATAATCATTATCCAAAGATTTACTGAAAATGAAGGCATATTTGGATGTTCAATGCCAGTTTCGGCTATGTCTCCTGGTTTACCAAAGGTAGAGATGTTTCAGCCACAGCTTGCAAAGGCCGGACAATGGTGGAGATGACAACTGGATGTTTAAACCTCACCTTCTTCCATACAACTTTGACAACTTGCGTCCAAAAGGATTTTTAAAATTATCGTATGAATGGCTATTAGACAGTGTCCAATTGAGTGTAGACTTCTGTGTTCTACTCGAGGTTTAAAGGATATTGTTGTCGCAGAGTGGCTTCCAAACAAGCTGGTTGATCAAGTAGCTTGGTGCTATTCCCCTCCTAGAAATAGGCTGTAGCTCGTAGCAGTATACCTACCACCACCTTAATTGCCTGAAAAACACTACAGTCGTAAGATTGTTGCAAAGCTCCTTACAGAAAACTCCCCCTTACACCTTCCCTCCCAGCTACGAAGAAAAAACTCACTGCATCTCTTCTCCAGCGACTCTTCCCTATCCACTTATCCTACGTCGGTGTGTGACCAGAGAAAAGACAGCCACGACTAGCCTCTGCGACGCAGTTGTCGAAGTTGTTTTCAAGAATATATACAGTTGAAGGAGGATAGAGTTTCGGCGTGTACTGATTTCAACCTCTTTATATAATCAGTTTCACGACGAATACACTAAAATGTTCGGCTTGGCTACGGTTCCTTAGGGACAATAAGGGAGCCGATGCAGTACTGAGAAAATGTACAATAGTTTCAATCTTAATATTAAATTATTGCTAATAATGGTTTACCACTAGATAACCTTGTTAATGTTTGACAGGAATAAAATTTAGACAACAGTTTTAGTCTTTTGGTAGCGTCTTATTAACTTTTAATAAGCTCTCCCCATAACATTATTTCGTAGCATTTTGATTTCGGTTCTTCGATTTTTCCAAGTTAAAGCACGACATTGATTATTGAAAAATAACTTCGCTTGTGTTAACTTAAGCACATTTTTTGTAAATCCATATATTTTTGACAAATTTTTAAAATTATTTTTAATGTAAAATTTTCACAAAATCATGTTTTCATATTTGAAATTTCAATTACGACTGCATTTAAGTTTTATAATCCCTAATTAAAAAGAACACAACCCATATTATACAAAACTCTTGTAAGCTTACTTGAACTGTTTCATCCAAAAGTCGAAAACAATATAAACCTACGTACTGAGAGGAAAACAAAAAATTGCGAAGGTTTTAAGAATTATATTTAATTTGGTGTTAGGCTTATCGCTGATGATTTACAAATACATACAAGTACAACACGATATGCAGTTCCATCAGTCAAACAATAGTTCAAATTTGACCTGTATTGGTCCATTTGAACTGCGCGCTCAAATCGAATGGATAAGGAAATTGTTCGTAAATTGATACAACCTGTTTTTATGCTCGTATGAAGCTCTATCCTTTCATTGGTGGGTCCTAAACCCAGCGCACAACCTTATGTAGGGCATATTTCGCCTTCTCACTTTAGCTCGCCTTCAAACGGATGTTCTTAGGCTACCCAGAGGATACTTGGTCAAGGACCGGAAGTCGTGAGCTGCTTGAGTCATATGTAAAAGAATCATTTCTGGCCACTCCCAAGTGAATGACGATCAGAGAACTTTCCTCACTTGCGTGAACTTCTAGACATGACTCCTCCTCCTAGCGGCTACGCTGGTTAGGTCATGTTGTCCGAATGGACGAAAACACTCCAGCTCTGAAAGTATTGTACCCGCGGGGGGAAGCAGAGGTAGAGGAAGACCTCCATTCCGTTGGAAGGACCAGGTGAGAAGAACCTGGCTTCGCTTGGAATATCCAAATGGCGCCACGTAGCGAAAAGAAGAAACAACAGACGCGCTGTTGTTAACTCGCTATAATCTATATTCGATCTCCATACGTTAGTTAGTGTATGTTTGACGGAATTTGCTAACAATTTTGTGTTTTCAATGCAACCACCCTTACAGAATCGTTGAAAATGTTGCAGAAGTGTGTTGGAGAGCCTACTTTTACTCACGAACACAAGTATTTGGGTGGCATAAAGCATTCAGTGAAGGTCGTTATATTTATAAGCGAAAGCTTGTATCTTGCGAGTCGTCCATCCACCTCTTTTAATGAAGATAATACCGAAAAAGTTAGTGAAACAGTACTAAAACCTTGTTGTTGTCAACGGAGAGATAGCAGAGTATCTCACCATCGCTTATGGATCGACTCCACGTGTGAGGGCTAGACACGTATCGATAGATTAGATTTTTTTGCAAAATCGATAATCAGTAAAGATCGCAATAGAGACGCATCGCTAATGGCGATGAGACGTGGATAGTTCAACAATCTATCGAATAGCCCTTCGTATATCAGTCGAAACAGACGTGAATTGTTTGCCAATATGACATATAAAACCATAATTCGAATGCGCTGAAGATCATCCCTGCCGAGACATGCAACAAGTGTATAAAGAATTGGACTAAATATTGGCATTCTTGTATTGGCTCAGTAGCCTATTTTGGAGGAAATAATAAGGATGTGTATTGAAATATGGGAAAATGTATTTTTTTTTTGTCAGCAGGCAGGATCAAATTTGATTCGATGGTGTAAGTTCTTTCGCTTAGAATCTTTCGGTATATACATAGAATAAATTTAAACAAAAACTTTCGCAGTAAACAACATAAGTCTTAAACGGTTGGTTTATAAATAGAAAATACATTAAAATACGGCCCCGTCCGTCTAAGCATAGAAACTCTCCGAAGCTGACGAAAGAACCAATGGAATGGTATCAGAAGATCAGCACATATTTCAACTAGTATTCACCGTGGGTACAACTTAATAAATATTGTAAAAAAATATTTATTTCATGTCATAAGTGGTCGTGAACGAACCCTACAGCTACAGTATGGTACAATAATGACCAAAAAATATCCAACTATTCTTTATAATAAAGAAGAATTGTGCGAAATTTTCGAAAAATCACAGCATATTCACATAAAGTTTGTGACAACTAGAATAAAACGTCGGAATTATAAAGGATGATTTATTTTGATGTTCTCTACCAGAACCTTCGAATTAAATGGGGAATGCTTATTATCATTTGAAAAATCATTCTATAGCATTTATTTTTTGAAGGTTACCTCTTCCAAATGTTGGGCGCGGCCCCGTCTCAGATGGCTTAACCGTTGAGTCCATTTTTCGATGACTCATTCGAGCATTTCCACTCATAACTAGCGAATGTCACCCTCGATATTTTGCTCTAAGGCCTGAATCGGAGCGGGATTGTCCGCATAGACTTCAAAGTTTACATATCATCACAGAAAAAAGTTACACGATCTTAGTGGCGACTTATCACGTCATTGATGGTTACATTCTCACCAGCAACAATATGAACTGATGATTCCCCCGGCCCACAACCCACATCAAACCATTGTTTTTCCTGGGTGCAATGACAGCTTTTTAATCTCTTCAGGATGCTCTTCATCCCAATGATGAATGCGGCAAATCTGCTTGTTTACATACACAGTGAGCCAAAAATGGGACTCATCTATGAGAAAACTTGGCTCGAAAATGTCGGAACATCTTGGAGCTTTTCAAAAGCCCATGGAGAGAAGCGATGTCTCTTGGAAAGATTGAACGGCTTGAGTTCTTCCACAGACTGTATGTTGTACGCTTTCAAAAAGACCTCTGCTTGGATCAAATTTGATATATATATTTATTTATATCTGTATTTCTCAATATCACATTCAATAAATTTTTTACCAAACTTAAAACAGAAACAACTCCTCAGATCGTGAAATGTTGAAAATCAATGCCACGTGCAGCCAGGTGCGTATTTATCCAATTGCGCAGATATGCCACATTCGCGTAGACTCCCGGAACATTAATAGCACCACAACCGATACCCCAAGCTACAATGCCAGCTTGATAGTAACGTTTCGGGTTATTTGGGTCCGGACATACTAATGGTGAGCCGCCATCCCCATTACAGGCATCTTTGTCCTCCTCACCACCGGCACACATGAAACTATGATGTAATTGGAAAAATCGCCCCAGACGTGTTTTACGTAGATTTGCTTGACAAACATCATGTGGCACTGTAGGCAGTTCGATTTTCTTTAAAATTATCGGATAATCGGATTCTTTGCCAAACTTCGTTTTGCCCCAACCGGTGGCAAAACAACGTGTATAGTCGAAATTTGCGTTCGGTTCCGGCAAACAGATAGGACGTACATTTTCCGCCCAAGTGAAGGGTGTTGCCAAAATGAAAAGCGCTACATCATTGTAGAGTGTGCCTCTGTTGTAGCGCTCATGACGAATAATCTCCTTGACACGTACGTCTTGATGTGGTAACACTTCCTGTTTGGTATTGGTGTCCCACTCACCGGCCCGTACTGTACATAAGTGTGGCTGAGCATTTTGCGCACAATGTGCAGCTGTCAAGACGACATTTGGCGCAATTACGGCCCCACCGCATTCGTAAACATGTAAAGTCTCACCACCAATTACCTCATCACGCAAAATGGCAACCATCCAAGGAAATTCACCAAACTGTGACTCGCCATCTTTATCGCCTGTAATTCTAAAGCCAACACCGCTTGGATTACGATAACCACAACCCGTTTGGGTCTCAGCTGGTTTGATGGGCACATTCGGTTCCGTTAACTGAAAGTGAAGCAAATTTTCACGATTTGAACTCGTCTCGAAATTGCAACTTAGCTATATACTATACCTTTTGTTCGGTACTACAGCACACTTCCAAATAGTTACATGCATTTTCATCACCGAAGCGTATATCAATGAGAGTTTCACCATTTCTTATCACTGCACCATTTTCACCGCAAAGGAAACGCTCAATGCACTCTTTGTTTACGCCGCAAGCTTTTCCACCATCAACATCAGTTTGTGGTTGTGGTCGTGGAGTTGAAAATATTTTACTTAGCAAATCATCAATTGATTGCGCTTGCGTTGTTTTGGTAAGCGAGAGGGATAATAAGTAAATAACGATAACCGTTATATTTCGATTCATTTTATGGCAAAGTGTCTGAGAAAGGGAAAATGAAGAAACTTTGACAAAAAATTGAAGAGGGTTCTTATTCGTAATCCCTCATACTATGAAGTAAGTATGAAGTTGGTGCCCCAGTGCAGTTCCATAATAAGTTTCGGTGCCGTGGAATCTTTAGCTTACCTGAATTCTTCGAAATTGGTAGTAATGCGTGTGGTATTCAGAAATATTATATAAAAGACTTTTTAGTAACCGCAAAGAACTGCCTGCAGCTGTTACGCTTTATTTATTCGCAAAATTTGTATTATATACATTGTATTGGCTACCTATGGAAAAATTTCTTTGAAATCCACCGCCGAAATTGTTCGGTTAAAACCAAAAAATAAAGTTGCTGACCAGACAACTTACTTCTTTGAACTGAGAACGCTATTTCTTATTGATCTGGCTTTTTTATAGATCAGTCGTTCTTATCAGTTTCAAGCATTTACCAATTAAATACTAAGTCTTCAATTTAAATGAAAAGATTTTTCAATAAAAGTACTCAATGGGAGGTTATCTATACAATGATTGATATTGAACCAGAACAACACATTTAGAGAGAGCAATAAGCTCTTAAGCTCTGTTCTTCAAAACGACGCTACAAAAGTAGACTGATAGACACACCAGACTTCATTCGCAGTCAGTAGCCTCGACTTTAAGAGCGCATCGTCTTATTTAAGGTCATCATAATCGTCTTGTCAGATCAATAATTGAGCATTTAGTGCAAAAATTTGATTTCACAAATACAGTACAAAACGTTAACACACCAGTGAGACAAAGAAGTGTCCGTAGTGTCGAGCTAGCATATCAATTGAAGAAGACCGAAATCATCCTCTCACACGTCGTTCTGAAGCGTTGGGCATCTCTTTGATGCCATTGTGGCTGGTTTTGCGAAAAGATCTTGGGCTACATTCTTACAAGATCAAATTAACGCAAGAACTGGAGAAGCTTGACCACCAGAATCGTCGCATATTCATAAATTGGGCTGAGCAACAACTAGAAAATGATCCGGTTTTTTCTATTGAAAAATCATCTCCAGCGATTATACTCATTTCTGGCTGAATGGCTTCGTCAATAAGCAAAATATGCGTTATTGGTCAGGCAGAAATCCGTACGTACGCCATGAGTTAACATTGCATCCCGAATAAATTACGGTTTGGTGCGGTTTATGTGCAGGCGGCGTCATTGGACCGTACTTCTTCCAAGATGTTCCAGACCATCACGTTGCTATGAATGGGAATCGTTATCGCTCAATGATAACCGAATATTTTTAGCCCAAATTGGATGACATAGACTTGGACAATATATGGTTCCAACAAGACGTCGCCACAAGCCACACGGCGAATGTCACAATCGATTTATTAAAAACTAAGTTTGGTGAACGTGTTTTCTTACGAAATGGCCCAGTCAATTGTCCGGATTGGTCGTGTGATTTGATACTGTTAGACAATTTCCTGTGGGCTACGTCAAGTCTATGGTCTATACTAATAAGTCAACGACGATTGATGAACTTCGTATGAATATCGAAAAAAAAACACTTTTGTAGCGCTCTTATTAAAAACTCGTTATATGTATGTAGAAAATGCTTGGATTCCAATACTCTGGTTGACGTCTTACTTCTTAAGATATTTCCCTGGCGTTGCTTCTGGCAAGCTGCATGAGTATAAAATGTTCGGTTGCAGAAGAAATTAGCCCTCTCTTATTTGTTTTTTTTTTTTCATGAAATTTTTAATTTCACATGAAGAAGAAATGGAATGATTACGAGTTTTTGATTTGTGAAGCCAAAAGAAAATACTTTTTGTTCCAAACAAACCTTGAATTTCCTATTTTCATTTTTGCTATTTCGCCTGGTGGCCGGAAAGTATGAAATCCGAGGTATTTTTGCCTTGATCTGCGAAAAGCGACACATTCGAGGAGGAAGTGTTTAGACAATTTTATCTCATCTTTTTACATACAGCTGATGCAGCTAACATCCGGCCCTAGCAAGATCGTAGTTCTTAGAGTTTCCTTCAATACCGCTGTGTTCAAGCTCCCAAACCAATTTAATCAAAAAATAACTCGATACTAGAGATAAGGAGTCTAGACATCTTCTCATAAATCTTGAGCCCATAGTCAGCGAACTCAATACTTACATATTATATATCGCGGCGTTACTAGAGCAGTTTATAGTAACCACTCTAATGGAGGCCGCTCTACGTAGCAGTAGATGTACTGCTACCTTTATGAACATCTCTGGTTGGAGAATACTTCAGAGGTCAGAAAGTATAAGACTGGAGTTGAAAAAGATCACCGCTTCTTTTCTCCAGGGAGTCTTTCCCTCCCATGCCTCTCTCGAAGATATATGGGCAGTGCAGCGTTCAGCCAGGGTAGGCTCGGCAATCCAAGTACCTTAGAATGAAATCAAAGTGCGCGAGGGTTCCGGAGTGTCCAGGGCCGCAGTCATTCTAAGTACCACAATTTTCTGAGTCTGAGGGCTGGTCGCGAACCATATACGACTATATGCAGCAAGTGCCATAGTTGGTGTGGCACGTTGAGCTTGCCAATTTTTTTGAGAGTGCAAACCCTTATAACCAAACAATATAACCATTTTACTTCCTCTCTTTATCTTTATATCATACGTATGTTGGATAAATATTTTAATAGCTCCCTAATTACCTATGTAAGTATGCTTATGTTGTGGAAATATAGATCTTGTTTCATAGAGTAAATTCACCTGTTGGACGGGAAGTGGCTGACCACCTCTAGTTTTGACTTTGAAAAGGTGAGCTTGCACTCGTAAGGCAAGATCTTCTAGGATTGCAAAAGCTTTTTAGTGGTTGAGCGAGCTCCACCCTTAGCTAAATCACAAGTCTCATTGTTGGTATAGATTCCAAATAGAAAAAGTACATTTATTTTACATAACATAATAGTAAAGCTGGTTAATTGTAGTACTTTACTACTGTATATTACATACAGTACTACGATTTTTTATTTACAAATAGTACCGTTTATATACTTTAATAAAACAAGGGATCTCTAAAGAGTCGGTTTCGTTTTAATAGTATTAAGAGTTTGTTTAAGTCGAATAACAGCTTAGCACTGACCTCTGGTGTATATGTAGGGCTTAACGTATAATTCCTAAATATACGTATTATGGCGTAAAAAACTTGGTGTCAATTCCCTTTGCCACCAGCTTTTCGATGATCCACTCGCGTAAATGCGCCACATTCGCGTAGACGCCGGGAATATTTTCCACTCCGCATTCGATACCCCAGGAAACAACACCAGCTAGAAGGTAACGTTCCGGATTATTCGGATCGGGGCATGATAATGGCGAACCGCCATCACCTGTACACGTGTCTTTACCCAGTTCACCGCCAGCGCACATGAAACTATTGTCCAGCTGAAAATATCGACTGAGTCGCGTTGCACGCAATTGCGTTTGACATTTAGCGTGCGGTACAACAGGCAACTCAATCTTCTTCAAAATATGCTGGTATGCACCCTTTTTACCAAACTTGTCCTGACCCCAACCCGTGGCAAAGCAACGCTTTTTATCGAATGTTGTGCCCGCTTCGGGCAAACAAATAGGTTGCACATTCGGTGCCAAATTAAATGGTTTTTCCAAAATTAACAACGCGATATCGTTAAATATGGTACTGCGACTAAAGGACTCATGAGCTATGATTTCTGAAACTCGTGCATCTTGATGTATAAGCGGTTCTAGTGTCGTCTCTAAATCCCATTCGCCTGCACGGACCATCAATGGTTCGGTCTGTTTGTCCGATAGACAATGTGCCGCTGTTAGAACAACGTTTGGTGCGATAATCGAACCGCCACACTTGAAAACCTTCTGATTTCCAACATTTGCATAAATCGCCACCATCCAGGGAAATTCTGCGAATTCTGCCTCATTATTTTTAGCACCGGCAATTTTGAAAGATACGCCATTAAAATTGCGATAACCGCAAGTATTTCTTAGAGGCACATCCAGTGGTTTGGACTCCTGTAACTGAAAAAGAACAGACGTTTTCAAATTTTGATGACTCTGCAGACGTGTCTATGCTATGTATATTACTATGAAAGAGGTACTTACCTTATTGCTGACATCACAGCAGCTTTCCAAATAATTGCATGGACTAGATCCGTCTATACGAAGATTGAGCATATCTATTCCATAAATATTGACCGTTCCATTTTCATTGCAGAGACTGCGTGCTACACATTCCTTGCCGAAGCCACAAATCTTAGCTGGGGTATCCACTCTTGGTTCTGGTATAAGTTCTGTCGAATTGTCGTCAAATATGCGTCCTAATAATACATCAATGTTTGGTATTGATTGAGTTCGTACCGGATTAAAAAAAATGCCTAGCAGGCATACTACAGTAATCATCAGCTGTGCAGACATGATTTTTGGTAAGCTGAAATGTAAAAAAAGAAAATATTGTTTATTTATTATTTGCACTATCAATAAAAATTAATCTCGCAAGGGGAGTGAGTCCCTACATTTATTTGTCCTTGCGATAACTTGAGCCCTATTGGAATATGTTGATGAAACGTCCCAAGAAACTTCAGATTTGTGGTTCCTGGTACTATAAGAAGGCTGTTATTGTGGGTGAGCGGAATCGGATCCTTTTTCTTTATTTAAAAACCTATAACATGCTATAACTACGTCATAAGTTAAGAAAGAAGGCAGTAATTTGGTGAAGGGAATTGCAGTAGGTAGGAGGTAGGTGGGCTCTATAGGAGCCTATGTTAAAATCCTGTGTCTCAGGAACTTTTTGATTTTTTTTATATTCTTTCACTTTACAATATAAAAACCGTGCCCAAATCGCCAAAGTTGTATGGAGGAAGGTGAAGTTGAAATATCCAGTCACTTTCCCCGCCTTTGTGCAAACTTTGAAAGACTGAGGCTTAAACATCTTTGCAGTCATACCTTCGGTGAACCAATATACATAGTCGAAACTGATATTGGCCTCCTTAACAATTTTGTGATCGCCTTTGACGATATATGAGGGACTTTACGTTGTACTTTATAGCAGTTCTAAGCATTCAAAGTAGTTCAATTGAGTTTCTTATTAGGATCTACCACTTAACCTGGCCTAAGGCATTACGCCATGCCACAATTTTGATTTTTGAAAATAATGAAACATTATTCATTTTAGTTATAGGATTATATTATTAAAGAAATATATTTTTACACTTAAAACTTCCGATTCCAGTGAACTTAAGTACACTTATGTTCAATGTGCACGCTACATCTTTCTGCCTCTCGTTTCTTCCCTCGACATTATGAATTTTTGTAGGCGAGGTAGTCCGCTCCTCTGCTAAGAATTCTACGCTTAAGTGATAGTGATAAGAGTCATATATATGTATGTATGGTATTTATAGTATATAGGAAATTCAAATATATAGGAAAAGTGCAATCGCACTCTCCCAATAACATGTGCTCATTCCCCCACTGATATATGTATGTGTGTGATATTAAGAGAAATAAGGAAGAGCCAAATATCTACCTTCCGCCTTTTTGTCTTATTAAATTTAGCGGTTATGTATAAAGCGCTACAGAGCTCATATCTGAAAATACTATACTTATACATCTTTGAAAGGTCTTGACATAACCTACAAAACGAGGCTATGCATGATTACGTTGGATATTGCGTTATAGACGTGTAAACATGGAGTTCACTAACGTCGAAATTCGCGCTATTTTAAATTTTTCCTTCGTTAAAGGCAAATCAGCTAGAGAAACGTTCTGTGAGATGAATGGTATTTTGAGGGATGGTACTCTATCTCTTCACACTGCGGAGGAATGTTTTCGACGATTCAGAGAAATGACACCATGGATAAACCAACCTGTGATGACGAATACCGATTAAATCATGGAAAACATCGAGTTAGACCGGCATGTGACATCTCGTGACATCGCTCAGAAGATCGGAGTTAGTCACCAAACTATTTTAAAATATCTGCAGTAGGCTGGATACACAAAAAAGCTTGACGTATGGATATCGCATGATTTGACGCAAAAAAACCTTCTGGACCGATTCAACGCCTGCGATAAGCTGCTGAAACGGAACGAACTCGACCCATTTTTGAAGCGAGTGGTGACTAGCGACGAAAAATGGATCACATACGACAATACCAAGCGAAAACGGTCGTGGTCGAAGGCCGGTGAATCATCCCAAACAGTGGCCAAGCCGAAATTAATGGCCAGGAAGGTTTTGGTGTGTGTTTGGTGGGATTGGAAGAGAATCATCCACTATGAGCTGCTCCCATATAGCCAGACGTTTAATTCTACCATATACTGCCCAGAAATGGCTAACAGATAGGGTGTAGTGCTCCACCAGGACAACACCAGACCACACACTTCGTTGAAGCTACGGGAACACTTATCGTGTTCACCATATAGCCCGTACATAACGCCAAGTGGTTACGACCTATTCCTGTACATGGCGGACGCCCTTGTTGGCGTAAAGTTGAACTCAAAGGGGCTTGCGAAAAGTGGTTGTCCGAGTTCTTCGCAAATAAGGAGGGGCTTCTACGAGGGGAGCATTATGAAGTTGTCATCTAAATGTAGACAGATTATCGAATTTTTGAACAGAATCCGATCACTTTAACACTTTTTATAAAGCATTGAATAAAGAGCAAAAAAGCGGAAGGGAGATATTTGCGAGTCAAGGGAAATATTTATGTAATAAATAAGATGGCTCCGTAATTGTCTCAGATATAGTTGTTCAAATAACCAAGAATTGGTTGCGCACCAGGTTTACGCTAGCAGATAAAGCGAATTCCTGATGATCGTAAAAACATTTATTTCACGTTGAATTCCGTGGAATTTGTCGATCGCTCAAAAACGGCTCTTGTCTATGGGTCGATAGAAATGTTAAAAAATATGATAACGGTGCTTCGAAGCACGTCTATGAAAACGTGACAGTGTATGATTCGTGTATTTATACGTATGAGCTTGAAAGTAAACTGCAGTCGATTGTATATGCGGTTTTAATGAGCCGAATCCAACAAAACTGTTTTTATTTTTTTTGGGAAAACTGGATATCGCGCAACTATACTATTAGAACAGCTCAGAACAGCACATTCTGAGCGGTAGACAACCATTGGCAAACAGCCAGTTGTCTTTCAAGATTTCGGGAAAAATAACCACCGCAGATGGATCACTCATCACCACGACAATGCGAGCTCTCACACAGCGACTGCAACAACTGCTTTCATTGCCAATGACATTTTCAATGATTCATATTTGTTTTTCTTTTCAAATCTCGAAATATAATATACAACCTACGCACATGGTGTCATAATAAATTTCTAGGAACACAAAACAATTATGCTCTTTTCAAGGTGCTGCAAAAGTAGAAAAAATTCCAATTTAAACAGATTCAGTATCTTCAATTTTTGTTTTCAATAATTTAATTTGACTTTTCTGCACTTTTAGACGCGATAAATTATATACAATCGATAATTACGCAGACATTTTATTGCAAATCAATTCAACTCACTTAAGAATGTACATATCACCGGCGTTTATAATGAAGGCTGAGAACCTCGCGACTATTTAAAAGAAGTTACACTGGCTGAGCAATGTCAGATTACCGCGTTTATATGCTTATCAATAGCGATGTTTCAATATCTACTATGCAATGGCATCTCAGAGCATTCTGAAATATGCAGCTTGAAATACTAGTCTAGAGCCAGCTTGTGTTGAAACTACATTCTACATTACATATTGAACATTTACGCTGTCACTGTAAATTACACTATAAAACAAATGTTTGCTTTATTGGTGTAAATTTTATTACCAAATTTTCAAACTTTACATTTTTTCGAGGAAAATGTTAAAATTAAAACAAAATTTTTCGTTTTCGAACAAATTATTCTGCATGAATGTAATGTAATTGCAAATAGATTAATCGTAATTCCAAAATTTTTAATTATTAAAATATTCCAAAAAAAATTTTAAGCAAGTAAAAAAGTTTAACATCCGTTTCATTTTCAAAAGTTGGTAGCACTATAGAAAAGATTTTTTTTTTTTTAAAGTTCCGAAGTTTTGAGGAAGAAATATTTAAAATATGTAACGAATTTAACACATTTTTGGAATCAATTTTTTACGCATAAAGGGTTCTCTACTTTTTTTTTTAAGAAAAAACACAGAAACTTCAAATTTAATGGGGAATGTCTATTATTATTCGAAAAAAACATTCTTTGGCATTTGTTCTTTGAAGATTACTTCTTTCAGATGTTGGCCACGGCTACGCCTCAGGTGGCCCATACAGGAATAAAGGGATTTTAAACTTATTCCAGTGTGAGAGCACCTCAAAGTTAGCGTTTTTTAAACATTATCCATTATGGCCAGATTGGACAAAATAATAATTTTTGGGCATTTAAATTAGAACAACCAACATTTAGTACTAATAAAAATTACTATATAACTGGTTATTTATTAAATGGAGAAACTGTTTAAATCTTTTTAAAGTTTATTAGAACAACTGACTTTCGACCTTTGAATATCCAATAAAAGGATTTAAGCTTGTTAGCTCTCAATCATTATATGTTTTTAATCATTTTCCATTGAAAAAAATACTATGATGCTTCAAATTACAACACGTTTTAACAAATACCTTTAAATTTCAAAAATTTCTTTAATTTTCATTGTTTTACATTTTTTATAAGTGGTCTTGAACGATGCAACAAATTCCTCCGTTTGTATATTTTTTTGGTAAGATTTCAATCTGGCCATCGCTCGTTTGAAATTGATAAACGTCAAAACCTACTGAACTCTCTTAGCTGTCAAAGTTCAGTAGGTTTTGACGTTAAGCGATTGCTCTCTAACTTCCAGTGAGAGAGGAGTTAAACATCTCTTTTTCTCTGGCCCATACGTTGAGTCCAATTTTCGATGACTTGTTCATACAAGTCCTGAATCGAAGCGAGATTTTCCGCAGAGACTTTAGTTTTTACATTCATATCTCCACAGGAAGAAGTCTAATGGTGTGATATCACACGATTTTGGTGGCCACCGACCGGCCCAAAATGTGAAGTGTCCTTTCAATAAATTCATTGATTGATGCGATGTGTGAGAAATGACGCCGTCCAGTTGAAACCATATATTTCAAATTCAGGCATCAAATAATCGGCTATCATGGCGCGATAATTTTTGCCATTGACGGTTACGTTCTCACCGGCATCAGTATGAAGAAAAATGGACAGATGGTTCAACCGGCCCAAAAACCACACCAAATCTTTATTTTGTCTGAACGAAATGGCAGCACGTGAATCTCTTCATGTTGCTCTTTGTTCCAAATGCTTGCTTTATTACATACCCATTGAGCCGGAAAAAAAAAATAATTAAATTACATATTCTTGAAAACTTGGATCACTGTGTCACGGAAGCTACTCAGGTCCGCTTTTTCTATGATCACATGCCGACGAGGAATACAATGTTGGATGGGGAAGAGTTGATAGAGAAGAGGCGCTGTGGGCTTTTTCACGGTTGGGTCGAGACTAGAAGATAATGTTCGAGGGGGAGTTTTCTGTAAGGAGCTCTCAATCAATCATAGCTTTAAGCTACCGGACCACTGTAGTGTTTTTCAGGCTGCAGAAGTGGCTGCTATCAGATGTCAGCTGTCTGATTAGATTAGATTAGATTAGGAGACGGTGAACATACCGTTAAGAAACTACAGCCTGTTGCAAGAAGGTGAGTATTAACTTCGGCAGCAGAGTGACTCACAATTGTGTGCTCAAAGTTAGTCAGATGTCAGATGTCCTTATTAGAAATAGCATCAATTTCCTTTCCATCATCAGACTCGTTTGAGTGCCTGGTCATAGCAGAATTGCCGAGTTGGATACCCATTGGCATCTTACTTTCTAGCTTTAGAACAATAGATCTCGCATGTGTTTAACAGGTGCGACTGCAAACTCCTTTTCTCCTAGAATAGAACACGGTAGATCTACTGAACTACTTCCTCGTAGCGAAGTTAATCTTGTCGCAATCGTACGGGTTCTTACTGGACACTGTCCAATGAGCACAGATCCAGTCAGCCTAAAAATCTTCACTGACGCAAGTTATCAAAGTTGTTTGATAGAGAGTGAGGTGGAAACATTCAGGTATTTTCTCCTCCATTATCCAGCTTTTGCTAGACTGAGGTTGAAACATCACGTCAGCCTTACGTTTGGCGAATCGGGAGACATAGCCGAAACTGATATTAGTCGTCACAAGCAAGCATTTGTGAAATAATCAAGCGCTTTGTTGATTTATGAGAGTCCTTATGAACAATTTTATATGAGTTCAAGGTGCCACAACGGATCGACGTTTTAAGCTGTCCAAGTGAGAACCCTGCTAGAAATGAGCTTATAACCTAAAATTGCCTAAATACAATATAATATTTGAAAATTTAGCTTAAATTAAACTTTACCCTTCCTTATGTTATCAACTTCAACAATACGTAATTACAATCAAGCATTTTGAGACGACAGAGCCATCGGTGACGCATCGACACAGAAGGGTCTATTTTGAAATTTTTCAAACAATTATAACAATTGGTTCAATAAATTTAAAGTATTGATAATCAAATCATTAAAAAAATATAAATATTAAAAGAATCGTCATTGGCTAGGTACTTGTGTATACATATACATATGTATATAAATATGCTCTCATCAATTTCATAAAATTGTATTTAATATTTCTGTTAGTTTCTCATTTGAAATTAATATCATCTTCCATACACCACTAAATTTAACTCCCTTCGCTAAATTTGAGCTCTGCTTTCTAGTCAAGAAATTTTCATATGAAAGCAGCAAAAAAAAGTTTATTCAGTAATTAACAGTCAGTAGGGGTGATCTTAAGGTACAAGTATAAAGTAATACTTTAGAAATATTCACTGAAATTTTGAAGTAAATCTGATAAAGACTTTTGGAGGAATTCGATAATAAGCAACTGGTTCTCGGGCGCTCCGGAACATTAAATTATAAAAAATTGTATTTTTTTTTGTATGTAATTTAAGCACTAAATTAAAAATTCTAATTCGGCACAGGCGATCGCAGTAGCGAAATTCATATGTGGGTAAAAAGTTTCAAAATGTGGGCGTGGCTGTAATAAGATAATGAACGTATCTTCTAAATTGACGACAATACATTCGCTTAGCGCAAATATCGTAAAAACTCCCAAGAATAGAGTGAAAATAGCTGAAATCGATTAAAGTGAGCTTCTAACTTTTGGATTCCTTTTTAGCATGATTAGTTTGGTGAAGCAAAACTGCAAAATAAGTCTCATCTCTCATCAAGTATCTGCAAGCGCATTTTCATGGTCGAAACATTTATTTACGTTTCAGTTTTCTTAAATCCGTAAAACAGGCACTGAATACCAGATTCGGGAAAAATTGTGAATGTCGTGGCAGTTCGAAACAATTTTGCATCATTTTCGTTGAATTCTGACATACGGTTTCTACGACGCACTTTGCGTAGAGTCCGAATATTTATTAACAATATATCTTCAGAGCGATCGCTCATCTCACCAATTGCATCTTATGGCCTTCCTCGTCCACATCTTCATGGTATAACAAATGAGGTATTTGAGTAGAAGTTTTTCTTTTTCTTAGGGCAATCTAGAGATAATCAGGTCACCAAAGATGCACAATAATTTTCAGAAGACCGCAATTTGTCGATTCCAAGACGTTCTCAAGAACCGTCTCAAAACCACAACCTGGAGGCTTTTGAGAAATTTGGGGTTGCATCCATATAAAATTATTCTTACTCAAGATTTGAAGTTATTGGATCACCGTATACTTTGTGAATTTGCTGATTTTGCATTGGAACAACTTGAAAACTATAACGATTGTTTTAAGAATATCATATTTTCTGATGAGGCTAATTTTCATCTGAGAAACTGTCGGTTTTGGTGCGAAGAAAATCCACAAATTATTTATACTGAACAATTACATTACATTCACCTAAATTGACAGTTTGGTTAGTATTTGTTCTGATGGAATCATCGGAATGTAGTTCTTTCGAAATGAAGTAGGTGACACCGTTACTGTCAATGGTGAGCGCCATAGTTCCATGATAACCAACTTTTTATGGCCATAATTGAAAGAAGTTGATTCTGACAACATATGAAATAACAAGACGGGGATTGCGAGAAAAGTGTGTAGATTCGACTATTTCAAGAAATTCTGACATTGAATGGGCTCCAAGATGTTATGGTATAACACTGTTGACTACTTCTGTGAGGTTATAGAGAGGTCATTGATCTTTAGCAATAAAACAGACTCACTTCAAGCTTTAGAGGTCAATATTGAACGTGCCATTCACGACATATAGTACGAAAATTTGTTTTGTCTAATTGGTTCCTGAAAAAATGGTCGAGGAGGCCATTTGAATGATTTTTTATTTAGAACTTAATTGTATCAATTGCACTTCACACCAAATAAGAAAACATGTGAATTTCCTTAACAATGGGAAATTGAAATCATATCACGTTTTTTGGAAAGCCCTGTATAATATTAATGTGAATATCTGCTAAAATGTCCCACAAAGCTTTTAATCCAACTAGAGCATCGAGTACATTTGAAAAAGAAAGAAATGTTTTTACTTGCTGTACAAACAATTGGATTTCTGTTGTTGTTGTTTTTCGGTCTTCACAAATCAGTTAAACGTGTGACATACTTCTTCTTCTTTATTGGTGTGACATACTTACTGAACGAAAATAAATATTTGGAATATTTATAGTGTAAAGAAACATTACGTACTAAAAGTAAAAGTAAGGCTTTGGACTGGCTAAGTCGATATACAAACACTTATATATATTATATATATAATATGTATATAATATATGTATGTACATGGGTACATGTGAAAATTGTATATAAATTATCATTTTTTCCACACGTTTCTGCTTTGTTTCGCATAAATACCAAGCTCAGCTGGAAAATACCTACATTTGTATTTCATTAGGATTTCCTTCATTCTAGCTTTTTTGCTGGCTTTAGTGCGAAAAATATTAATCCGCACACACATCAACACCTGCATTAAAAGTTTCATGTATTTTAATTAAACATTTCTATAGAAAAGAGAGCAGCCGCCAGCAAATCGTTTCTTTGTATTGCATTTTTATGACACTTCCAACAAAGGTAAGTGTGTATTTACATACATATGTATGTCTTGCACATATGTATGTATGTACGTATATAATTAAGCAGATAATCGGAATTATTTTACAGTTTGTGGGAAAAATATATTTGCTAACAGTCGCTTGAAAAGCCAGTACCATAACGATTACACTGTTTAACAGTGGGCTTAATGTAAAAACGATGCAATTTCTTCTTGATTTCTATACACTGAGCAATGTTTGTTAAGTTTGTCGCGAAGTTTGTAACACGCAAAAGGAAACGTTGGAGATAATAAAATAACCGGTGCCATACAAACTGAACGATCGGAATCAAGTTCTTGTATGGACAACTTTCACATTTGACAAGATATATTCACGAAATTTCGTATATACTATTTTCTAAGACAACAATGTAATCTACGAAGAAATTGTTCAGATTGGTTAACTATAGTTAACGTTTTTTCTTCATAACCTTTAAAAATTGTAAAATGCTAGTTCAAAAGACATGTTCTGTGTGGGCGATTTATTTACATGTTACCGTCAAATCAATATCTGCATCATGAGAAATATTTCTTACTTAGCGTGGATATAAGTATATATTTGTATTTTTGTTTTAAAGCTTGAACAATAATTGTTTGAATTGTGAATGGTCCTAACAGTATGAAAAAATAAGCTACATACATATGTATGTATGTATGTATATAGTGCGCAAAATCATGACACCTGTAGTTGATCCAATTTTCGGTGATACCATAGAATCGTATCAAGAACTGCATCTGTTAATTGGATCGCTTAGTCTTATGACTTTATTCCATTAGATTACTTTTTAAGGCAGTATGTTAAGTAAAATCTTAAAAGTTTCTGCATGTTCCATTAAGATCTCTGTTACAAGTCTTTCATTGTTGTAATCATTATCATAAACAAGGAAGAACGTTAACTTCGGTAACACCCTTCACAAAAAAAAAAAATGTTTCCTTACAAGAATTTGAATTTCGGTTTGTATGGCAGCTAAAGGCTATTATGAACCGATCTGAAAAAATGATTCGGAGCCTAAAGCATTACCTTGAGTAATGCTCGTAATTCATGTGAAATTTATTGAAGGCAGCTTAACAAATAAAAAAACTCCTTACATGAATGTAAGTCATGCCATGGGATCAGATATCAACGGCTCCGACAAATGCGCAGGACAGAAAGAAAAATTAAAGATCATTGCCTTAAAAATTGAGAGACTAGTTCACTTGTACGCTGGCGGACAGACGGACATGGCTCAGCTCGTCACGCTGTACATATGTATGTATGTATACACGTACGTATCTTATATATAACAAGTAAGGAAGGGCTAAGTACACATGTACGAACATTTTATACTCTCGCATGATAAAGTGATAATCGAGATTTCATTATTATTATTATTATATTTGTATGGGAGGTGGGCGTGGTTATTATCCGATTTCTTCCATTTTTGAACTGTATATGGAAATGCCTAAAAGAAACGACTCTATACAGTTTGGTTGACATAGCTATAGTAGTTTCCGAGATATGTACAAAAAACAGGGAGCGGGGCCACGCCCACTTTTCCAAAAAATTAGGGAAACCCTTAAAAACAGCTCTTTTCTTTTTCGCATACAAACGAGTGAATGTATGTATGTTTGTTAGTAACGCTAAAAGAACGCCTGAACCAATCTTGATGAAATTTTGTTTGGTTGTTCGTTGTGGAATACCTTATACTTTTTATGAGGAAAAGTCGGAAAATTAGACAATTCCAAAAAGTATCTTTATTCCATACAAATTTTGTTTGTTTTGTTTTTCAATATTTTGATTTGTAAATTATTTGAATCCTTCAATTTCGGCTATTCAAAAGAAAAATTATTGAAAATTATTCAGTGAAAACTTTATGTGTGTTTTACACAAAGTGATCAATTGCAGATTGAAATTTGTTACGAAGTCACGAAGAGGTCGTCCTAATATCGGTTGGCGTTCTTCTTACCATCAACGTATGGCAGCCCAAGGCAAGAAAGTACCCAGGATTTATATTCCTAAAAGTCTTGCATTGTTCGTATTACTTTATTTACTACTGAATTCACTCTGTTTTGTGGGTATGAAACTAAAGTTCTTTTAATTTTTTCCCAATTAGTAAATGCGTTACGATATAGAAGGTGAATTAAGTGCGACAGCTAATTAGAAACAGTTTTTTAAAGTACCTGCTGGTACTAATTTTTATTAGCAATATTATTGATTTCTCTTAAGGATGTGTTTCAAAGTTGTAGTTTAAAATAATTTTTTAATGAAGAAAAGCTGCAACTGTAGACCTTCCCTTTGCAGGTACATTTTTGACCATCGTCGGTCTGGAAAGATGTGCAAAGAAATGTCGTATAAAATCAAATGCTCAAAAAAATTATTTTGAATGTCCTTAAGCATATACAGAGTTTAAAACTATTTTCAATGATGCCGCAAAGAAAAAACCCAAAAAACTTCAACAGAAATATACCGCAGAACTACTACTGTTTCCCTAGGAGACACAAAAAAGGAGTTTCACTGACATTCTACATGAAATTCAAGGCGAATATAAATGTCCAAATATCCAAAAGAACAATTGCTCGGCATTTGGTCGAATCTGTACTTCACGGCAGAGCAGCACGCAGGAACCCACTTTTTGCTAAAATTCGTAAAAGCGACGCGTAGACTTTTGCTCTTATTGGTCTAAGACAACAAATCAATGGAGGTATGTTGTTTGGAACAATGTAAGAAAAATTAATCGCTTTGGACCTGACGGTCGAAGGTATGTTCGCCGTTCAATAATTCAAGAATTTGAACCTCGCTAAGTTCAACGCGCAGTTGAGCGTGGTGGAGGATCAAACATGGTGTGGGGATGTTTTATTTGGAATAGTGTTGGTCCACTCCATAAGGTTGATGGAATTTTCAACAAGGAGCAATGCGTCGACATCCTAAAAAATGGCTTCCTGCCATGGGCTAAGGAAAATTCGCCTGTTATATGGAAGATAACAATTGAAAGCATGCGTATAAGTTAACACAAAAATTCTATCGATGTTTTGGAGTGGGAATTGTCCAACCCAGACTTAAACCCTATAGAACATATTTGGGTGATGTTAAAAGAGCCATATGCACCCAAAAATATCCGAAATATGGATGTTGTTTGTGATGAAATTAGAACGGCATGGCAAGCTATACCATTGGTGTGCTCTCAGAGTCTTATAACGTAAATTCGGAATCGATGTAAAGCAATATTAAAGTAAAAGAGATAACGTACAAAACACTGACTGAAAGTAGGCAAGTTTTTGTAATATCATTATATTTGTTGATAAAATATTCTCGTTCTTAATTAGTTCCGGCGCTGAAATCGTTGATTTGAATCGCTGAATTACATGTTTTGTTAAAATCTTCAAAACAAAAAGGAATTTTAACAAAATTTTTGCAATTAGTGTTTAAGTTTAACATAGGTTTCAATAAAATAAGTGAAAATACAAAAAAAAATATGAGGTTTATTGGAAAAAACATAATTTACTTCAAAACAGGTGTAGTTTCTAATTAACTGTCAACAGTTCGGTTTGTAAGTCTGACAATAATTGCACGAAACGCTATCCAAGTGCTTTTCTTTCGGAAACACAAACTAGAATTCAGACATAAAGGGATGCTCAACTCATCTCTCACTGCAAATGAGAGAACAATTTGAGTCATAGCAATTGGAAACGAGCGATGGCCAAAAATATAAAAAATATGTAAACGGAGGGATTTGTTGCATCGTTTAAGACCACTCATAAAAAATGTAAAAGAATGAAAATTAAATAAATTTTTGGAATTTAAAGGTATTTGTTAAAGCGTTTCGTAATTTGAAGCATCATAGTATTATTTTCAATGGAAAATTATTAAAAACCTATAATGATTGAGAGCTAACAAGCTTAAATCCCTTTATTGGGCATTGAAAGGTCAAAAATCAGTTGTTCTAATATACTATAAAAAGATTTAAACAGTTTCTCCATTTAATAAATAACCACTATATAGTAGTTTTTATTCGTACAAATGTTGGGTGTTTTGATTTAAATGCCCAAAAATTATTATTTTGCTCAATCTGGCCGTAATGGAAATGTTATAAAAAACGCAAATTTTAAAGCGCTCTCACACTAAAATAAGTTGGACATCCCTTTATTTCTGCTAGAGATAATGCATATCCACTCTATCGGCGTCGCTCACCAGACGACAATGGCAGCACATTTAGCATTCAATTTAGAAGAGTGAATATCGAAATTGACAGCACATGGTTCGTACTATATTCACCATTATTGTGTAACTCACATCCAAAACTTATATCCATGTTGAGTAATGCAGTTTGGTGTAATCGATAAAATACGTTTGTAATTACGTCACCAAAGGAAGCAACATGGCGATTATTGGACTTGAACGATACGGTCATACGTGAACTGCAATAAAGCGCTTTGTAGAATATTTACTTTTGCAATTAATGAACGTTTCCGACTTTTGTGCGTCTCGCAGTTAATTTGGAGAATGGCTAAAGAGTGTATTTCAACCCAGAGAATACAGTAGAGCCAGTGGAAACACCGCCTCCAACAAAATTAACATTTACGAGTTTTTGCTCAACTTTCGTCAGTGATCCGTTTGCAAGAACATTGCTCTATCGGAACTGCCTTGATATTATACATGGAATGCATCGTCGCAGAAATAGTAACGCAGAAAGCAATGCCAAAAAGTAGATGGACATCCGGGTGTGTTACCGACTAATACATGAGGACAAATTCACACAATCGAACAGAAAAACGACCATTGTTTCTACCTTCGGTTGCTTTGATTAATGTACGCGGTTCAACTTCATTTGAATCATTGCGTACTGTGAATGAAACGGTGTGTGCAAGTTTTGGAGAAGTAAGCCAACGGTTACAATTGCTGGAACATATTAATCACTGGAATGCAAATGAAGTTTGCACAATTTGTTTTTGACTTAAACTGGAAGGTTCAAAGCCAAATTCTCGGATACAAATCAATCGATCGTCTTGACAATGAAGAAGACGCCGTGAATTATCCAGTGGAATTTCCAAATTCTATGAAGAGGCTTTGGAGACTCTTAAAGTTGGATCTGTAGTTATTATGTTTCGCAATCTGCATGCGCCGAAACTGTGAAATGGAACCCGATTGATTGTGACGCAACTATCGAATACAAGGGGCCACAATGCTTGATTCTACGAATTCCTCTGAGCTTTAACGATTTGCCATTTTAGTTCTAACGTATACCGTTTCCACTGAAAATTGCATTTGAGATGAGAATCAACAGGACACATGGATAATCGCATAGTGTGTGGCATAAATTTGGAAATGCTATATTTTTCGCACCATCTTTTCTATACACCGGAACAGAAACCAAAAAATGTTGTTTATCAAGCTGCGTTACATTGAAAAAAATTACCAATCATAAATCAAGATCAGAGTAAAGTCAACCGGATTATACATATGTTTGCTATGTGGAGACTAGGTCAAAAATTTCACCAATTTTATCCATTTTAAGGAAAAATTAACACTGTTTTGCGTAAAACCCGCTCTCTTCTTATCAATGGGATAACCTTAATATTGGTCGAGATGTGCGGTATAAAGTCACTTGGAAGTTCGAAAATTGTTGTATTAGGTTGTTAAGAGAAGTATTGACCCGATTCAACCTACCTGTATTCAGATTTCTGATCAGTTCTTAACCTATTTTTGTCACACATCCATACCATTGTCAGGAAAGGATTCTCCTTTAATTAGAATTATATAGTATAGTAAATACATTAGGCATCAAATGAAAGTATAAATCTTACAAACGTTATTCAATGCAGTTTTATTAAAATAAACAATTAATAATTCATACATTTACATAGATATTCAAGTAACATATTATAAATTAATATATCTTTTTCTCGGAATAGAAAGGAAAAAATTTAATTCCACTTAAAAAAAAAAAAGGCTCATAAACAAAACTGGTCAAATGCAAGCCTAAATTTTGAACAAATACAAAAATTTTGCTTTAAAAGTAAATTTAGTAATTAATATTGCCTTCTTTATTCTGCATCACTACACGTAGACGTTTTGGCATGCCTCAAATCAAATTTTCTAATATTTTAATTGGAATAATCTAAAATTGACACTTCATCTCTAAGAAAAATTATTCTAATTTTATACGACTGGTTTGGGGGTCGTTATGTTATTGGGAGATAAACCACCCCAAGTTCCCTTTTTCTGCATTTATTTTAAAATTACGCTAAGAATGTCATTCGATCATTGATTTTAACTACACTACCTACACCAAATTTTGAGAAACAGCCCCAACCATGAGAGAACATGCTCCATGCTTCACCATGTATGCACTGTGGTTTTAAGCGATTAGAAGATTTACACCATACTATCTTATGTGTTTTTTAACTCGTTCGCCTCGAATTGGAATTCATCGGACCAAATTACTTTCTTTCAAAATGTGGTTGGCATATTTAGATATTGTTTAGCAAACTCTAGTGTTTGTTTTCCTACACGAAATGGGAAAAATATATCGTGTTTTTGCAACATAGTTTTTAAAACCATTGTATTGTACTAATGGAAATATTAAAATCAAAACTTTCAACCAACACCCGCGAAAAGGGTTTAGGGTTTTCAGGAGATTTTCTTCATATAAGTTGCATAGAAATTTTGGAACTTGGACCTCCACTGCATTGAGTCTTGCATGTCTTACTTCACTTATACAGAGTATTCAAAAATCTTTCTTGCTTCTAAGATGGAAATGTAATATTTTTCATATATTTTTTGATACGTTTCACCCCTCTTCCCATCTTCTTCAATTAAGATCTGATTCGCTTCAGTTTTTCGTATTTTTTATTAAGAACAGAAAAAAAATTCACCACAACCATAACAGAAATTCCCTTAATAAATATAAATTTTTGAAATCTGTATTAAAATTCAGTTTCACCATGAAGGAAATGAACCAAAACTAAAATTATACTTTCATTTGACGGGCACTCATAGGCTTACCTGCGAAGACGAATCACTCTCGATGGAGCAAATATTTTTTTGCGTCTAAATAATAACTCCAACTGTTTATTTACATAATGGTGCATCTACATGAAATGCTTTGTGAATTTATTCTTAAGCGAAAATGTAGTAAGTGAATGAATGATCTGAGGTTACCAATATATAAGTATATTACATTTATAGTTTCATTTGATGCCTAGTGATATAGTATCACACACATTGACCGATATTTGCGGTAAAGTGCTCATTTCTACTGAAAACTAAAGGCTTGTATGTATGTGTGATGTGCGCGCAACAGTTAATTACTTATTAATATTTAATTTTCGATTTCATCGGAAGCCAAAACTTTTATATACTATGTATAAATACATAAATATGTACATATATTCCGAAATATGTGCGCATATGCAGAGTAGAAAGTTTTTCAATATTTGACTTTGCAGAATGAATAACACGTTCGGTTCAGTTATACGTTTGTATGTATTTTTATTGGTTTTTTCGCCACTTTCGTAACACTTTTCCAGCGTTTGCGTTTTTATCAAATGACATAATTAGAATTTACAAATTTGTTTTTTACTTATGGACTATTCATTAAATAGCTACACTTACATAAAATAAATAATTTAAATTAATTTAAAATAATTTAATATTTTTGGTCACACTATCTTTCTCTTCGTGCACACTTTGACCTACATACACACACATGAAGGTGTAAATATGTGCGTATATACGCCAATGAAAGCCGATTCGAAAGTTAAATTATAATTGAACGTAATAATTATTACACGGCATACAGGGCACACGACACCGTTACTTCGTTGGTTCGATGCCGCTTTAGATATCATCGAAGAGCGCACCAAAGTCGCCACCATCATCATCGTCATCGTAACCGCCGAAACTAAAGAGACCACCACCATCGGCATTGGGCGGCACAAAGGCGCCATTGAAGGCATCTTCCAGTCGCTCCTCCAGACCCATTGTCGAGGCGAGTCCATAAATGAGTCGCATGACGACCAGGCGCACAAAATTTGGCGGACTCGTCTCCTTGCCGCTGCCGAAGACAAACAATTGTTTGCTGTTATCTGCCAGCGGCGCTGCCGTCGCCTTTGTTTTAGTCGCTCGTCCCCAGGCCAAAGAGACGGCACTCAGACTGACGAGCAGAACCACAACAAAGTGATGCAACAGTTGAGCCATATTTTGTGTGTGTAGACAATATAAGCAGCGTAACCGATGGACTGATTGATTGTTATTATGCGGTTAGGTAATCTTAGTCTTTGCTTTTTCTGCTTATGCAACTATTCTTAATACCGTTATAATAAACGCAGCGCTGTAAGAACCACTTTACGACTTTATGTTCACAAAATTGAATCGATTTCTGCGCAGGCGCACCGTTCTTCGCGTCTGTATGGATGGATGTAGCAAAACAAACTGAATATTTTTTGCACCTCAGCAACGTATCGCCGCTGGTGCTGTCGCTGCTATTGTTGTGTCGTTTTTGAAATTTCTCCATACTTCCATTTACATTCCATTTTAGCACTTCTTCGTTTAACAAAGCGATGCCGCGCATGCGTACTTTGTATACAGTGTGTGTGAAATGTATGTGACTTAATGGATGTATATGAATTTGTGGCACTTTAATTGAGCGAAGTCAGCAAGTGCAGGCGATAAAATTTTTTAAAAGGCAGTGAGTTAAGTTTGATAGACTTTTTAACAATGAAATAAACAACTGGGTAGAGTTGAAGGGAATGGTAAAAAAAACATTCTTTTTTATACCCTGAACAGCGTATATTAAGTTGGCAACCTCGTCCACTATATCATTTCCGTCGATGCCTTTGTGGCCTGGCACACAATAAAGGGGAAGTCGCTTGCTTCTGGCGACACCCGCCAATGCAGTTCTGCTTTCGAAGGCAATTCTGGCCGATTCGAAACGAGGTTATGATCTTGATCGCTTTCTATGATTTCCTGCTGATGCTTTAAAGCTAGCTCCGCGTCTTTCCCTATAGCGAAAATATCTGCTTGATGGACCGTGCGGTGCTGCGGCAGCTAAAGAGGCTGCCTTATGTTTATATCGGGGCAATATATTCTAACGCGCAGGTGCCATGTCTTTACATCAACCATCTCTTTTTAAATTTACTTTGAAGCCTCTTTCACAATTGAAGAGTGGGTACATGAATCGGTGGCTGCTAAACCGTCAATATTCACCGAGCTATGTCCGAGTACTGATACTGCCGATTTTGCCTCGCAGTTTTTAGCAAAGAAGTTATATACTAAGTGGTGCCGAGCATCAGCCCACATACATATAAGGCATTTCTGGGCTTCCTTACTCTACCTACACTTAGTGCTTTCCCAGTTCTTTTGATGTCTAAGACCCGAGAGGACAGAAGGTCGGGTTTTATTCCAGCTAGCCTCGGAGTTCTGGAAGGAGCTTTTATAATCCAAAAAATTTTGTAAAAACAAGTTACGTTAATGTACCTGATAATTGATTTATTAAAGCTTCTCATACACGTTTACAATACAAATTTTGAAACGTCTTACTCCATACCAATTATCGAATGCCGTCAATGCTGAAAATTTAGGAAGACTTTTCTCAAATATTTGCACCATTGCATTTGAGAATACTCTACACTTTACCCGTTTTGATTTCAAGTGGGGAACGTTCGCTTAGCGTTCTAGTAACGGCTTGGCTGGACCGACCTTCTCAAGCGACTTCGCTTCGCTCTATGGGCTCTTGAAAAGTTCCAAGACGATTAGACAATGAGGCCCATTGCTGACTCAATGGGTAAGCAAAACTACCACATTCGGAACGAAGAGCAACCTGAAGATATTTCAGAGCCACCATTTTATCTAGAAACAAGTAATGAAGGGCTAAGTTCGGGTGTCACCGAACATTTTATACTCTCGCATGACAAGTTTCATCAAGATATCTGAATTTTTACAGACAGACATCCGGATTTCAACTCTACTCGTCACCTTGATCACTTTGGTGTATATAACCCTATATCTGACTCTTTTAGATTTAGAACTTACAAACAACCGTTATGTGAACAAAACTATAATACTCTCCTTAGCAACTTTGTTGCGAGAGTATAAAAACAACGGTTTGGTGTAGTAGTAGTCAATGGCGACCACCAGAATGTTCTCTCGAATGATTACCCATTAATTTTGAAGTGTTAGTGTTTTTTCTTTAAAAAAAAAGTAGGAATCCATAGGGAAATGGCTCATCCTTTAAATAAAAAAGTTTTCCCTAAAGATTATTCTGTGAAAAGTTGAGAGCAATTAAAGCAAAATTGACGGAGATATACACTTGTAAGTCTCCGCCGATTCTGTGCGGCTGTGAAAGTTTAAACGTGTTTTTCTCACACTTCACTTTTTCCGGTATCTTTAAAAAAAAATTATTGAAAATATGATTTTTTCTCTCGAATTAACCTTACTACCCCCTTAAAACTGATCGCTCAGTTTGTAAAAGAGCTATAGTATGTGCTATAGTGATCCGATATCACTGGTTTCGGGCAATGACCGGCCATTGTTAAATATAACAATCTTTTTGTAAAACTTTGGAACAGGTGAGGGGTTCTGGAACTTCAAATGTTGTCAACACTAATGCTAATATAAATGAACTTAAAAATTTTACGATATTTAAGACAGCTTAACTTGGAAGTATTATTTAGGGTTGCCAACTGAAATCATTGTGATATTAAAACCAGCATACTATTGGCTACCACTGTACTTTGGTATGTCAAAGTGAAGAGCGCCGTTGCGTCGGTAAGCGCATGTGCTTTCAGAGTCAGCTGCGCATGCGCGCTTGTCGTACTTTGCCGTAAGTCCATATCAGTGCACTATTATTATGCTTTCTTCGGCTTTGGCCTTGCCCACAAACAACCACTAAGCATATGTAGGCAACAATGAGCCAGAGAAAATTGAATGAAATAAAAAAGAAAGAAAAAAAAAACAAAGCAGCAACAACATAAGAAACCTTTCAGTTGAGACCTGCGGTCAGAAGTAGCAAACAATCACACCTACGCTCACACAGCTGCGTGCCCTCACTTGTACAATTTTTGGCTGTTACATTGTAATTGTTGTCCACCCGACTCACTGACCGATGCGCCTATGTGTTTGGCATATTAAATATTTTAATTTCTCTGCCGATATTAAGCGGCTCAAACATGGTGCGAGCACCAAGCCATCAATGAGTCAAATCAAATAAGCCAACATATTGGCAGTGTCTACAAATACAAACATATATACTATTATGTATGTATATACATATTTACAAACGCACAAAATTGTAATCATTAGTTGATCTGAAAAATCAGCCAACTGTGCTCTGTTGATAGTAAAAGTTATTACGTGAGCGCCTCACTGACAGGTGACTTTGCACATGCCATTGCTGCTGTCATCTATTTATCTATGTACTATACATTCAAAATATATACTTATGTACATAGTATGTGCACAAGTTTATATCTGTATATATATGCTTTACATATGCATTGTGTCTGTTGATAACTACAGCGCATGTAGTAGCTATGACAGAGCTCGCTTCTAGCTACCCATTATTTGATCCAAAATGTCAACTGTTATGAGGGGTGCTCATGTGTGAACGGATTGCATTTATCTATGCGTGAGTTTTCAAATCTTAAGCCAAGCTTTTAGGCTTTAGTTCTCATATGACGCATTTTTGAGTCTCGCAGATAACTTCGATGACTGCTGAGGATTTGTATGGGAAGCTTGATCAAAATCAAGTTCTGTTATGGAAGATTTTTTTCATTAGACAAAATATTTTTGTTTAAATAACCCTTTTGGTATGGCACAAGAGACATCAAGCTGAATGAATCGATAGAAAATATTTAAATCAATTATTTTATTATCAGCACTCGAAAATAGTCTGCCAATTTCTTAGTAATAAATGTATCGCTAGTCTATACAGAAAGATCAGTTTTGCTAATAATTAATTTTTGAACAGTGAATGGTAAATCAGCAGCGCATAACATGTTTTCTATGTATCCGAATACTACGGCGAGTTTACAACAGCGGGCCAATCGTTCTTCCTTTTTGCTGTTTGGCGCCTTCTCTAAATGGTCTCTCCAACGGAATGGAGGTCTTCCTCTTCCTCTACTTCTCCCGGCGGCTATTGCGTTGAATACTTTCAGAGCTGGAAAATTTTCATCCATTTCGCCGACATTACCTAGCCTGCGTAGCCACTGTCTTTTAATTCGCTGAACTATGTCAATGTCGTCGTATATCACGCACAATTCAACGTTCCATTGACTGCCGTATTTACCGTTGCCAATGCATAAAGGACCATAAGTCTTATACAGCACATTTTTTTCGAAAACTCATAACGCGCATGGACTAGTCTAATACTTTCGCTCGGAAGGAACTGGAAATTGTACGTAAAGAAGAAGTGAAGGAAATAGTTGTTTAATAAGCTTTTCATAGTGTATAGTGTAAAAAGAGAGCTTTTTAAGTTCACAAATGTAAAGCTTTTCACCACAAAGCATGCTTTTTAAGAAATGCTCCACTTTTGGACTGTCTTTTTGCACTTATATATTTCATCCCCTAAACAGAAAGAGGGAGATGTATGTTTACAAGGATGCTATGAGCGTGTAGAATGGTATTTCTTGGAACATTTGCATGTAGTCTCGGAATTTACATACACAAACAGATACAACTTTTGGTTGCTTATTACAAATGCCATACGATTTTAGATCTCTTGTTTCTCGAGTTGAAACAACATGACAAATAGCAATAGAAATAAATAAAATTTCT
This sequence comes from Bactrocera latifrons, assembly GCF_001853355.1. Classification (NCBI taxonomy): domain Eukaryota; kingdom Metazoa; phylum Arthropoda; class Insecta; order Diptera; family Tephritidae; genus Bactrocera; species Bactrocera latifrons. The sequence goes on from NW_017534852.1 coordinate 1,839,890, forward strand.
GCAAATTTACATGCCTACATAACGGTATGTGGAAAACTCTTTAGTACTCATTCAATGAGCAGAACTAAGAGAGTACGGTTGTGGCAGGAAAAGGAACTGCATAGAAAAAAATACGATTCTCATGGCGAGCCGAAGTGTTGATGCGATAAATCGTAGACGAAAGGAAAAGAAAACGGATTATTTTGCAATTAAAAATTTGTAAGAAAATATTTGTGAATTGTGAAGTATGTGAGAAGATTAATCTTCAGCCGAATAAAGTGAAAAGTGGATATTTGCATTAACATAAGTGTAACACAGACACTGCTGGCACTTAATAGAAAATTTACGAATTCTGCACAACGCCCCCACTCCTTGACACATTTCCAATACTAACGGTATATCCTATCAGCCACCAAACACAAAGTAAGCAGCTAAAGCAAAAAACAACACAAAGCGTCTTTCAATAAGCTCCGCAACACAACTTGAACAACCGGAAAATGCGTAGTCGCACAGAACTGGTGACCACCACTTTCGAGGACTCCGAGGAGGATTACAGTGAGGACGATGATGACTCTGAGGAGGATTGGCGCCCGGCCGCCTCATCATCGGCCAATAAAAATGGCAAAAAGCAAAAACAAAGTCGTGTTGGTGCCGCAGCAGCTGGCGGCGGTGGTGCAAGCAGCATCACCGGTGGCGGCAATGCCAAACGTGGTCGAAAGCGTAAAGGCGCTACGAATGTGGGTGGTGGTAAGCAACAAACAGTGGTGGCTAAACGTAAAGCGCCCAGTGCTGCATACGAAGAAAGTGATGAAGATGATGATGAGGATAATGATGATGATATCGATGAGGATGAAGATGCTGTGTTGAATGAGGAGTTGAGTGATGATGAGCTGGACGATTATGAGGATTACGAGGCGCAAGCAACGACTGGTGCCGCAAACGTGGCGGTAACTGCAAAGAAGAGTGGTGGTGGTGGTAGTGTTGCAGCAGCAGCAGCTAATAATTTGCCACCTAAAAAGCAATTCACGGAAAAAACTAGCACATCCGCAACGCCTGGTGCAACGGCAGGCTCTTCAGCAGGCGGAGGACAACATTCGCTTGAGTTGCTACTTTACAAACGCGACTTGAATGAGGATTATTCCAAAAATAATCGTTTATGTTTATGGCGAAAGGATGATAATAACTTGTTGCAGAAATATATACGTGTAAAGACCGCACCGGAGGAGCTGCTCTTTACATCCAGCTCCGTGGTGAGTAAATGAACATGGTCTTTACGCTAATTTTAAGATAAACAGGATTGTGGAAGTTTAAGCTAATTAAGAATTATGAAAGTATATTAAATTTTTTAATGTTAAGCGATTACTGAGAACGGACTAAATCATGTCACAAAGATTTATTTTAATATACCTCCATTATCCTTGAGGAATACTTGAGTCCGATCTCATAGTATTATATTAAAAGATATTTTATTTGCTGAAATCGGATTGTTGTATTTTACAGGGGTGCGTACATATCTTAGTAGTACTTGAAGCCAAAAACTAGACGCCAAGCGTAGATTGAAGAAAGAGCCGAGGTATTGTTCCACTTTTCAATTAACGAAAATTATGTTAATATGTACATACTTTCTACTCGAAATTGCTCTTGAGATCTTTGAAAGCTTCCATAATATTTTTAAAGTTTTGATATGATAAAATTGTGGACAATATTTGCAGAGGTCACAGCTTTGAAATGAACAATGTTGTGCATATTGCATAAGCCACTTTATAACAGTTTCGGAACCCTGCACATATAAAATTATACTTTTTACTCTTTCCATCGATTTGTCTTCAATCAAACAAAATTTCCAGTTTTGCGATATCGATTCGAAATCTTTCAACATTTATTTCTTCTTATTTATAAGAACTGGCGCGCACTATAGCATATAAGTGTATTATAAACTGAACGATTAAAATCACGTCGTTATATGGAGATATCTTCGTCAATTTTTTCATAAATTACTGACCAAGGCAAAACTAAAATATTTGATGAAATTGTTTAGACCACACTATCAATCAAAATCAAGATAAGAAAGGAAATGCATTGCTTTCAGAGAGATAGTAGAGTATCATCACAACATCTCCTAAGAGTGGACGCAAGACATTTTGGTTAATGTTTTCGTTAATATTTTGGATAATGTTTTGGGTACGAAACTTTTTATTATAATTAGACTTATACTAAAATATTTCAACCTGTTGCAAAAACAAAGTAGATTAGAGGTCTCAAAAGAGTTGCTTAACAACGTAGCCGAGGAAGCTATATTCATTAAACACATCACTATTTGTGACGAGATTTGACTTTATGAATAAGACGTGGAAACTATCCATTTAGCGTATCGGGCACCAAAACTGTATCGAAACCCTGAAGGCTGTACCCTGCCGAGACTTATAACAAGTGTATGGAAAATTGATCAAAGCATTGGCATGCTTGTGTTGGATCAAGAAAATAATTTGAAGTGAATAATAAAGATTTGCATTAAAATACATATAAATGCAATCTGATTTGTGTGACTTCGGAGTTTATTGGATCAGTGCTGTCTTCTTCTTCTTTATTGGCGTAGACACCGCTTACGCGATTATAGCCGAGTTAACAACAGCGCGCCAGTCGTTTCTTCTTTTCGCTACGTGGCACCAATTGGATATTTCAAGCGAAGCCAGGTTCCTCTCCATCTGGTCTTTCCAACGGAGTAGAGGTGTTTCTCTTCCTCTGCTCCCCCCGCGGGTACTGCGTCGAATACTTTCAAGGCTGGAGTGTTTTCGTCCATTCGGAGAACATGACCTAGCCAGCGTTGCCGCTGTCTTTTAATTCGCTGAACTATGTCAATGTGGTCGTATATCTCATACAGCTCATCGTTCCATCGAATGAGATATTCGCCGTGGCCATGGCGTAAAGCACCACAAATCTTTCGTAGAAATTTATTGTTTCAGATTGCTCAATGTGTCATTCCTTCGGAGTAACAGAGGCTCTTAGACCACTGAGATTTTTTAAGATAGTTATAATGTCCATACCTGAAGATTTGGGTGTCAAGCCTACCTCTCAAATCTGTTTTCGAACACTTAGGCTCTATAAAGAAACGCTTGGGTAAACTCTCAAGTCTTGTTGCTGAATTATCACCTATTTACAATCTTATTCATCTATAGATTTACTGATTTAGAGTATCGCCAATATGGTTCTATCTAATTATGTGTTTATTAAGATAATTTCTAAAATTTGCAACTTATCAAACTGTGCTTTTATTTTACAGTATTCAAGCTGGGATGACAAACGCTTGTCTGACTTTGTAAGCATCAAAGTAAAATGTCTGGATCCAAATAATCGACGCGTTAAAATTATGGACACCACTGAGCTAAACAAATTAGTCAAGGAACAAACGAAAAATAACGAACAACGGAAGTTGAATAAACGAAAAGACAATGATGGCGACGATAGTGACGATGATGGTGCACTCGATAATGACGGTAACGATGAAGATGACGATGAATTGGACACCGAAGATGAAGATGAGTTGGAGTACGGCGAAGCAGCCGCATCGAAAACCCAAAAAGCCACCAAAAAGCCGTTACAGAAAAGGGCGCCAACCAAAAGTGGTGTGAAAAATTTAAAACGAAGCGATAGCACTGATGAAAATGATAATGAGGAAGACGACGAAATCGATGAGGACGACATTGATGACGACGAGGATGATGGCGATGAAGATGATGATGAGTAAATGTGTATGTAAAAGAATGTATGAATTAATTAACGATATATATAGTAATTAAGCGATTTTAATATTGAATTAGTAGTGATTAGTATAGAGCGGGTGACCAAGAAAGCGACGAAGAGAACTTACACTTCAGCATTTCAAGTTATTTATTACTGAAACTAAATGATTATACAGCATGTGTGTGTTAATTTAATAATTAATAATGATATTAGTATAGAATATCGTCGCAGTGCGCAACGCAGTCGCTCCTAAAGCTTATTGGGCTGTTTAGGCTGCACGCAAGAGAGCTTTATTGTGGCAATTCTCGAGGTGGCTGCCTTGCGAACTCTGACTGCTTTAAAATATCAACATTCATACTTACCATACAGACGAGTACTTCTAAGTAAAATTCAAGCCAAATCAAATCGTAAATATTAACGAAAAGTTTTATTAAATATGGAGTATAAGTAAAGGAGGCTAAATACTAGACTAAGATTTGTGTGATCAACCATTATAAATACTAGGACTTACCGAAATCAATAGATGCTTAATTAAGTTTACGAAGTCGATGATAAAAGGCGGAAATTTTGCCAAAGTACCCATAAAATTAAATTTATATGCATGCATGTATTTACGACAAGTTTCCAACTGTTTTTGCTTTTCGAGCTCTTTAAGTAATTTATGGTGAGTTTTGAAGGTTATTATTTTTACTGGAGAATCAATTCAGCTGTAAAAACTGTAGGCGAAAGCTTTCGCTGAAATCCCCTTAGCAAATTATGCCCAGAGTAATATATATAAAGACCAGATCAATGTCGATACTTATTCGCGATCATGTCTGCAGAAATAAGCCGACTGTTAGTTAATCGGTCATCTTCTGAAGCAAATTAGGCTCAAAGGATATAGATGATTTCTTCAGTGACAAAATAAACGCCAAAAATTATATCCATATTCAACGTGCTCAGCATCTAGTTGCTGCAAAGGTTTGGTGGGAAGTCTCCTGTGAAGGTCTCACACCTCTTCGCTTCTGTGAAAAAGGGATTGCAATTAGGACAAAAGTGTACCAGCCGTATGTTTTAAAAACTTAAGTTTTGATGGAGAACATTGGATCTTCCAGCAAAACTCTGCTCTAGCACACATGGAAAACACTATCCAGAAGTGACTTAAAAACAATATCACAGGTTTCATAGCGGCATATGATTAACCGTCTACAAATCCAGATTGGTCCAAATATTAGTTATTTGTCCGAGTTGGAAAACATGGTTTGCAGAATACTTCAAAGAAGTTTGGATAATCTTACAAAACTTTGTTACATATTATTCAAAGAGGGTGGCGTTGAAGATGAACCACATCTGGAACGGTTATCAACATCAACTGATGATCAACAGGTCAATAAAATACAGGTATATATTGGTAAATATTGGTACTTGAGAATCGACAGCCATCTTACTGGCATTGTTGAATTATCGGAAAGATTTGTAAAAACGATTTTGAAAGATTATTTGAGCCTGAGAAAAGTGAAAGCTCGAATGGTTCCAAAAACACAAAATTTTTTCGAAAAACAGGATCGCGTCAACGTCTGTAAAACAATGCTTTCCGACTACTGGAATGTCATGAAACCAATTATTGCCGACGATGAGTCTTGGATCTATACTTACGATACGGCAACAGATGATCAATCGGCCGACTCTCCTTAAAACAGGTAAAAAATCAATGTTATGTTGTTTTTTCGGTTACCGAGGTGTGGTACACTCCACCGTCCGACCGACCAAACTGTAAACAAGGAATACTATGTGAATATTAGGGGCCGACAACTCTTGGTTTTTGCACCACGATAATGTACCGTCCTATATTTGATTCTTAATGAGTTTTTTCGGCCAAATTTTCAACCAATATCGTGCCGCAACCACCGCATTCGCCTGACTTGACTCCGTGTGACTTCTGACTATTTACCAAAACTCAAACGACGAAATAAATACTTCTTTACTTAATAAGTTTAATTAAGAACATAAAAGGATCTCCAATCTTAAAACTCAAATATTTATTTTATTTACCGCTTTATGAGCAATTTTTTGGCCACTATATCTATAAAAATATACAAACAAACGTAAGTACATAATTACACTGTAACTGCGAAGCGGTCAGCTTCGTCAAGTCTTCATACTTATTTATCAAGTTTAACAACAACTGTTTCCCACGGACCAATCTCGAAGTTAGAAAAATAAATCTTCTCGCTCTGTTCTTCGCCCAGCATTTTTACGCCACTAAAATACATGGCTGTCATATCCATAGAGACACGCTTCTGGCCGAAATTCGATACCGAAACAAATGAGTTGCGACGCGGATAGACGCGTTCCACAACTAAAATATCATCGTTGCTGCAACGTATCTCTGTGTTGGATAGTGTGCTTTCCGGCTTGCAAATGGCATTCTTATATAATGAAGGCGAACGATTGCGTAATTCGATCATTTTCGTGATTGTTTCGAAATTTTCTTGACTAAATTGTGCTGTATGTGGTAGCCAAGGCAAAGTTTCACGATTCGTAAACTGTCTTGTGCTATTCAACCATTCCATAGTGGTGAGATGATGTAGATGTTTAGTCTCATTATGTTCATTTTGCGTATCGGTGATGGCTTCCAATGCGATTTCATCACCGTAGAAAATGTTGGGAGTGCCCGGTAACATGAGTTGCATGACAGTTGCAGCCAAAGTTATATTCTTGCTTTGTCCGTAACGCGTAAAGCGTTGTTGGTCAACGCCACCGATAGACCAATGCAACCATGGACCCACTTCGACAGGTGCGAGTGGACCATTAAGAAGTCTAGTGATATGATGCTCCAAGTATCTAGTGCCGTTCGAAACGTCCAAGTGCACATCGACTAAATCGATGTGTTGTAGTGCCAATGGACGTAGTGTGGGATGTAACTCTTGAATTAGTGCTTCATTAGCGATAAGTATGCGATCGGGACCGACAATCTCTTTCCACACATTCAAATTGGCTAGCAGATGATCGTCATTGGCAAAATTTTCCAAACCTTTAAGATAAAAACCATCCACACCCAAATGCAGCCATTTCAATAGAGCATCACTGACTACATTATCAACCGAAGGCATCGTTAATTGTGGCAAAGTTTTGGTAGTCCCATTAGTTGTGGTGACAGTTGATTCAGTGCTTTCGGTTTCATTAATTGAATGCGTTGAAAGTGTTCCAACTATTGTAGGTTTGGTCGGTGTGGCTTCATCCAATCTTGTAATGAAACCGCTAATCGGCAGATCAAGCAACAGGGAAATGTTACGCTCGTGTAGTGTTGCCATCAATCGATACAAATCTTGTGGTGTACCCAAGACATTGGCTACCTGAAGCAGCGACGTTGGATACGCAAAGTCATCGGGGTAGTGAGCTGATTGGAATATCGAGTTTAGACGCACAGCAGCCACGCCAAGTGAGGCCAAATAATCAGCACGCTGTGCAATGCCGCGTAGATCACCAATTCCGTCATCGTTTGAGTCTTGGAAACTGGCGGGAAAGATCTCATAGAAGACGCTGCCGCGATACCAAGCTGTTCTGTAAGTTCGAAATATATACATTTAATTTTTTTTTTTTTTTTAATATTTGTTATATACTCACTTTGGATTGCAGGTCTTTGGCAGGGTAACAATCATGGCCACCACTACGGCACACATAGCTAATAAGCTGGACATGAAGACGAAAAATGTGCATTTACGGATCAGCGGCCAATTCCATGAAACGAACGAGGGTGTGTCCTTTGAGAGTGTGCCGTTCGCGCCATTTGAATCCTAGTGGGATAGAAATTTATGAAATTTTTTAAATTTATAGAAATACTAAAGTAATTATGAGTATATATGAGTATGCAAATACATTAAATTTTACACAGAAATTTGACAGTAAAATCCCGGGATAAATTTTTCACATCGAACCACTATAGCATATATGGTCGGACGAAAGCTCAATGATTGGAATTTCAGTGAGCTTTATCCAATCCACAGAAAAGAAGACCACCCAATCTACGCCAACTATCGTGGGAGAAGTCTCCTCAACATCGCATAAAAGATACTATCGAGCGAATTGTGTGAAAGATTATAGCCCTCCGTCAACAAGCTGATTAAACCGTCAGTTTGGTTTTGGCCTGGAAAATCTACAACTGACCAAATATTTACCTTGGAATCTTGGAAAAGACCCGTGAAAAGAGAAGCCATCTCTTCGTCGACTTCAAAGCTGCTTTTATGCTGCTATGTCTGAATTTGGTATCCCCGCAAAACTAATACGGCTGTGTAAACTGACGTTCAGCAATACCAAAAGCTCCGTCAGCATCGGGAAGGACCTTTCCGAGTACTTCGATACTTCGATACGAAATGGGGTTTCAAACAAGGCGATTCGCTATCGTGCAACTTCTTCAATGTACTGGTGAAGAAAATAATTCGAGCTGCAGAACTCAATCGAGCAGATATAATCTTCTATAAGCGTGTACAGCGCCTAGGCACCCACGTCACTTTTGACAGTCATAACTTTGAAATCGTAGATAATTTCGGCTATCTTGGAACCAGTATCAACATCAGCAACAATGCCTCTATAAATCACTCATAATTCCCGTCCTGCTATGGTGCAGAGGCTTGGACGATGACAATCACTGATGAGTCGACGTTGCGAGTTTTCGAGGGAAAAGTTCTGCGAAAGATTTAAGGTCCTTTGCGCGTTAGCCACGTACGGTGAGCGATGAGTGTAGTACGATGAGCTGTATGAGATATACAACTACATTGACATAGTTCAGCGAATTAAAAGACAGCGGCTATGCTGGCTAGATCATGTTGTCCGAATGGACGAAAACACTTCAGCTCTGAAAGTATTCGACGCAGTACCCGCCGGGGAAAGCAAAGAAAGAGGAAGACGTCAAGTGGAGAAAGACCTGGCTTTGCTTGGCATATCCAATTGACTGAGGCGCTCTTGTTAACTCGGCTACAATAGCGTAAGCGGTGTCTACGCAGATAAATAAGAAGATACAACTTTAATAAAAACTAACCAAGCAAAGTGGAGATAGTTTCGATACAACCGAAGTTATCGTTTATTCTTATTATTTATTCTATAAGCTGCAGTTTTAGCTGATCATAATATTTTCCTGATATATTTTTGATATTATTGAAATGCATCAATAGCCAAAATGAGTGTTTTCCTCATATTATGTTGAGCAAGAAGAAGAAGATGTTGAGCTTTCGAGAAGAAAAAACAAATTGAAAAGCTCTTGATCTTTACGCCTAAAACAAAAATGTGTTTGCTTTTAGCCAAAACCGTTTAAAATATGCAATAAAAACGCAATTAAGCCGACGACAAGTGCCTCGCCGTTCGTGTGCGATAACACGTACTCAATTTCCGAGTCTCAATTATGGTTTAATACGCTCCTAATTTGTTTTTCAGTTAATAAATATTTTACGCAAAAATACTACACATGCCGTTGCGTAGGCTAACTGATATTTATTTACATTTTCGTTACTTAATTGTTTAAATTATTTACACTTTTCGATTTCACTCAACAATTCAAAGTGCAAACATTTCACTTTGACTTTTGTATCGTTAATCTCAACCCCGAACTGAGTGCTCGCGATGGTCAATACTGCGACTTCATGTATTTATGTATGTATGTATGTACATATTGTTTATATGTAAGTGACTAAAGTAATAGCAAAATATTATATTATTAGGTTGAAACCCAAGTTACGTGCGTGCTATTATGACATATTAACTGGGGCTCACGATATTAATTAATCGGTATGCAGCATTTCTTCTCGGAATATTTTTTAATATGTATATTTATACTTATGAACAAACAAATATATGATCATATATGTACATTTGTACATGGCACGCATTCTCACAGCACTGTCATTTTTTATATGGCTGTGAAAACCCAGAAGTCAGCAAATAATGCATAAATAACCTTAGGAAAACTAGAGCGAAATATTATATAAATGTATGTAATAAATATGTATCACCCATAACGAAAAAGTTTCCAATAAAAAACAGACGTAATAGAAGTGAACAAATGCATGATTACTAATAAATACTCTAATTTGCCGTCAGAGTGTAGAGTCGCACATACATATGTACATACGTTTGACAGATAAATTTCGCTTAAACACGATGCATTTATCACTTCTCAAATTAACACCCTTTTTTGATCAAGTGATAATGAAAAGTTAGCTTTCGCAAATCAAAATCAGCGCTAAAGCTCATGAATTTTTCTTCCTAGTTAGCAATGCTCCGTAGTATCGTTTACAATTAATTAATATTGATATACTGCATGACGGGTTAGTATAATCGCAATGTAATCGCAATTTAAAAGTTGCCCGTAACGTAAATAAATTGAGCAAGTGAGAAAATAATCAACAAAAAATCGTTAATGTTCTCTTTGTTCGATATACTTATGAACCTTTATTTGAGCACTTCTTTTTATAGTCTTGTGACATGTTGCTACGGTTCTTTGTATTACCTAAACCTAAGCAAGATAGATATAGGGTTATACTAGGAGCGTTCCAAAGTAAATAGGACTTTTTTAATCTAGCGCCACCTGGTGGCGCCATCTATATGTCGACTTGTGCATTAGAATCTGCTATCTTTATCGATTATCCAGTGAGAACTCCACAATATTTCATTGATTGGAAGTGAAGTTATTGCGTTTTAAGTGTCGGTATGTTTGTGTTAACGGTATGAAAATGGGCTATGAACAAAGAGCCAACATTAAATTTTGTTTTAATATTGGTAAAACTTTTACCGAGACGTTTCAATTGATAAAACAAGTTTATGGCGGCGATTGCCTATCCCGTAGCAGAGTGCACGAGTGGTTTCAACGTATTCTAAGTGGCCGTGAGGACATACATAAATGACGATCATCATGTGGCCCAATCAAAATCCGTTATCACCGGAAATTCCATCGAAGCTGTGCGTGAATTCATCAAAAATCAGCCAAAATTATCATTGAAATACATGGAAATTTAATAGAACATCTCCAAAACATCGATTTACTGCATTTTGACCGAATATTTGGGCTTACGAAAGGGGTGTGCACGGTTTGTTCCGCACGAATTGACTGACGACCGCTCCGAACCCAACATTCGAAGATCGACGCTTGTGACCGATTATTTGACCAAAAATCACATTTTAACCATTAACCACTCCCCGTATTCTCCTGATATGGCACCGTGTTTCCTTTTCGGAAAAATGCATTTGCCCATGAAGGGAAAGCGTTATGCAGACGTAGAGGCCATTTAAAAGGCTTGCACTGGCATACTGGTGGCCATACCGACCAAAGAGCTAAAACACTCGTTCGACATGCTTTCGGACCGCGCAAAAACTGTGTTGAAGTAGAAGGAAACCATTTTGAATTAAATAAATTGATTTTGAGCATCCTTAAGTATTAAATAGCATCCTTCCCACATTAGTAAGTCACAGTGGGAAAATGGGTGAAATCGGACTGCAACCGCGCCTACTTTTCATTTTAAATTGCATTTGATTCATTTCTCCTTGAAAGCATGGACATGAAAATTGTCCAAATCCTACCTATTGTTAACTTTTGACCGAAAATATTTGTCAATGTGTGAGATATATAATTGAAATTCCGACAGAATCCTTTGCTGGCAATAGAATCTCTGTGTATCACAAATGGGTTGAATCGAGCCAATACTTCTCTGAGTCCCCATATACCTAATATAAAAATTTTCGAAATTCCGTAATTCCGTGACTTTATGCTGCATATATCGGCCAATATTTGCTATATCGCAATAAAAATGTCATAGCGTATATTACTCATGACTTTGTGTTATTTGTGCCTAAAACTAATATCAGGATTGGTGATTGTATGTGAGGTATGAAACACATTTTTTAGTATGTGGCATGATAATAATTAATAGATAAACATGATACTTATCCTCTTTCTTCTTGACAAGTAAAAGAGTAAAGACGTGCCCAAAATCAAATCCTCACTGATTTTCAAAGCATTAAACCAAAGCTAATACCGGAGTGGTTCGTACAGGTAAACACTTCCAATACTACCAGTATATTATATAATATAATATAATGAATGAATACATTTCTACGCTATGTATTCATATATTATGTGTTTACAGATATACATACACCATAAGTATTAGTGCACTGTGTTTAAACTTTCAATTGCATAAAACTATTTGAGCAGAAAACTTAACTCAACAATTATCATGCGAAATTTCACTAACAACTCTATATCTGCATTTAGAATATCATAACACATTGATGTAAACGTTCAAAGAAGATATAAGTTGCTGAAATTATCACCATAATAAAGAGTAAATAATATTCAAAGCAGTGATCAAGCATCACACTTTGTGGATGGATTCTATCGATAAGAATATCATATATGGTCAAAAATAAATATTTTACTTCTTTGCTAAGCCTTTATACGAGTATGCTTCTGTTAATTACGTCTAGATTGAGTAAACAAGTACCGATTTATTCATATCGCCTCAGTTCAGCTTTTAGGTGATTTCTACAATTCTACAAATTTCAGATATTCACACGTTTACGCTTATAATACGCAGATGCCTTACAAAGCGCACCGAAAACGCTTTTGCTCCTGTGTAGCCTAGTATCTAAAAAGAGTGGAATGAGTCCATCCGCCATTGCGCGCAACTATTGGAAAAGTGCCCATCCACTTTATTGAAGATTTTGCGGAAAAATCTTCGTTTGACGGTTTAACAATTCGAAGTCAATACAACATTCAACGGGAAATCCTATAGAGCCATGGTTAAGGATGAAGTATCATGGCCTCCAAGATCGTGTCGTGGATCAACGCCGTTACAATTTATTCAGCGTGGCCTCCAAGATCGCGGGATATAACTCCGCTGGACTATGTTTTGTGAGATTATGTTAAATCGCTTGTTTCCGCAGATAAGTCGAGATGATTGACGCATTTAAAAAGAATATTCGGAGGGTTATTGCTGACAAAAATTGGGCTACTCGTCTAAAATTTATTCGAGTCCCTTCACTTTCAATTAGCTTTTCTTTGTTTTATTGCAAAAGCTAAAAGTTCTAAATCCTGTAACCGTGTAACTTTGATTTTGTCGATTCCGTTCCGGTAAAATTACCAATTGTCGAAAATATCAAAAAATTAATGGAAATCGTTGTCAATGCCCAAACAACCATTTGGATTTCAGTAAGGCTGGATGCTAACTAGAGCACGTTGTATAGGTTGTCAAATGAGTAAACGCAAAAAAAATCTCATGGACCAAATTTCGAACTGCGCATCGTTTGCTAGATCGGAAAAAATTTATGTAGAGAATGGTTGCTGGTAATAAGAAATGTATCTCATCAATATGAAGTGAAAGGGGTCGTGGTCGAAATGCGGTGACCGTTACGGGACGTAAACGATAGCCAAGCCAAGATTTGCCGTCAGAAAGATTTTGTTATTTCTTTGGTGGGTTTGTCAGGAAATCATGTATTATGAGCTGCTCTTCTATACTTTCAAGAATTGGACGTTCTATAGAAAGCAATGGCCCATAAGCCGCCAATTTTGGTCATTATGAGACGAATTATGTTCAATTAACGCCAAGCCACGATTAGTGAATCGTAGTTTGACTGGGAGATTCTTATACATCCTTACAGAGCAGATCTGAAACTACAATATTATGATTACTAACAGTTTCTATCAATGACGAATTATTTTGCTGGTGAAATATTCGCCTCAACAGAAGCTTGTGAAAATCGCCTGTCCCATTTTGAAATAAACTTCAAAATGCAAAAACAATAGATTACCTGCACCTGTTAACGGTGAAGTGAACACAAACAGAGATTCACCCATAGCGGTGTTCCTATTAGCGATGTAGTAATAGACAAACTTATGGATTCACGAAAGTGCAGTTATAGATGTATACACAACATGCTGCAAAGAACTGCATGAAAACACATACACATACGCACAAGTGAAGAGAAAATTCATTTCTCCTGTCAATTACGGCATATGTGGATTGCATTTGTGGATTTTATCCAAATATTTGGCGAGAGAAGAACACAAACTTCATTGACGTCAAAAATTTTTAACAAAAAATAATGTGATACTTAATAGACAATGAAATAATAGAAAAGAAATAATAATAATAAAAGCATAAAAAAGTGCACTTGGCGTATAAACAGTTGCAATGACGCTTATGTGCCGTTATCTGCCTGTGCTTAGGTAGGCACGTACGTTCTTTTTCAGCAATATCTGCTGCCTCAACGTGCTGTCAAAGCTATTTGACGTTATTACCACTACGGCAGTTTACACACCCACCCACCTACACAACCAAACACCACACAGATGTGGAGTATATGATTACATGCACCTCACCAGCACTTCTGCAACAATTTATGTACTTACACCCACCAATTGTTTTACAAAAATACTCGCCTACTTTAGGTGATATTTTGTTGTATGATTTTGGAAGCCTCACCTGCACTGCGCCGCCATTGTTGACCTGCAAATGTTGGTAAGCATGTGTTTTGTGGAACAGCGTTGTGGCCGCCGTATCCGGCGCATCCATGCCAATGCCAGAGCTGCTGCCCGACGATGAACTTGTCTCGACCTTGGCATCCGCATCCTCGTCATTACACAAGTTGGCCGAGGCTGTGCTGTCATTGTCGATACAGGGTGTTAGCGGATGTGAGAATGTAACCGGTGTCGATGTGCCATTTGTGGTCGACAACAGCGGACAGATGGATGCCTCCTCCTCGGGCAGGAATGTCGACACTGACGGCGATTCAATAAGCGTGGCTGGCAATTCCACATCGAGCAGCGTGGGATCTGTTGAAATGCCCATAACGTTCATAGTTTTTTTATTATTTTGCTTGATTTTGATTTTACTTTTCTTCTATACGAATTTTAAAATTTTTCACTCACTATGAAAATCATTGCTTAACTTTTGTTCGCTAATTGGCAACGCGTTAAGTTTTGCTTACGTTGTGTACGTATGTATATGCTTGTGTGTGTGTGTGTGTGTGTCAATGAGCGTATGTGTTAATTTCAATATCGTTGGACGCGAAGTAAGAAAACTTTTGCTGACACTGACTTGGCGGCGCAATCTCTCGTCACAAACTGAATTCTTCTGCTATCCGCAATTATTTACACTGTGTGGCTGGCTTGTAGAACCCAATTGGATGAATAAGTGAACCAAATGTGATTGAGTTTATTTTTAACATATGATTTTATTTAACACAGATATTTAACATATCTACATACATATCTATATACATATGTATATGTATGTATATGAACGTTTGGATAACTGAAAAGTGCAAGCAAAAATTAATTGGATACGTTTCGATGATACGCGAAAAACAGTTCAACATGCCTACGTAGGAATGTACGCAAACCACAAAAGTAGTTCCCCTGCGGGAAAAATTTGAGTGGTTGAGAAAATATACAATATTCGGCAAAATAGTTCGAAAATAAGTTTTAATTGGTTCTATTTTGTTATACCCTGAAATGGATATATGAGTGACGAGCTGGGTCGAATAACCTTTGTCTGCCTGGCTGCATAAACCCGAACTAATCCCTCAGTTTTTCAGATATCACACTGAAATTCGACGCATCTAAATTTCCATCCAATAAGTTGCGCATTTGTCGAAAGCATCAATATCCTACCACTGTAGGATATAGCTGTCATGCAAACTGACCGATAAAAATTAAGTCCTCGTATGAAGAGGCGTTTCATTTGACGAGGTATTTTCTCAAATTGGGCACAGATTATTGTGCAAAGCAATCTCCGAATAAATTGTTGATATCTGATCGCTAAGCATATAGCTGACATTTGATCCGAACGAACAAAATACAGAAAACTTTTATATATTAAAATTAATTTTTACGAAATTTGACAGAGATTGTTGCCTAAAGTAACGTTACTATCTCCGAACATATTGTTTAAATCGGAGCCCCATAGCAAATAGCTGCCAAACAAACTTACTAATCAAAAGCAAAAAAACTTTTCCTACGGCGTGTTAATGAATTCTCACAAACATTTTGTTTACACATTTTATCTTATCATTGAGTATAAGAATTAATTTTAATAATATTGTTTTAATTGATAAATAACTGGACTCCTCCATATTAAAAAGAATACATAATACCAATGAATGACGGTCAAGGTTAAAAAAATCCTAATTGAATTCTCTGTTAGTAAACAAAGCGAAAGGAACTGTTGTTAGCTGTCTATCGGCAATCGTTATATGTATGTATCTTTTTGTTTTTGATTCTTTTCTTGTAGAGATTTCCATTATTTTGGACCATGAAACCATCCCTAGTAAGTTTTCCTACAAAACCAGCAAGGAGTGATTTCTTAAAGCGGAATCCGTATTTAGGAGTAACAAAGCAACAGTGGGTTAAGTAAGCTGGTAGCGGGTTTACATACATATGTATATGTACATATTTAATTATCGTGATAGTGGTGACCAGTCTCGTATGTATTGGTCTATGTTTCAAAAAGATGTATTGACATTGGCTTCAAGATCTGACAATCTGTAGAGTGTAAAACTTTAGCGGTGTTCAATATGAACCACAGCAATGCATAAGGTGAGCAGTTTTCCTATCGAACCCATCTTTGGAATTAAAATTCATGTTTACTGGAGCACTTTAGCATATACTGAAAATGTATTAAGAGCATGCACCTGGAATATCCGGTCCCATAATTGAGAATTTGCCACTGCTCAGTTGGTAGATGTCCTCGTAAAAGTAAAGGCTGACATCGCCGTCGTCCAAGAAGAGCGATGGAGGGGCAAGGGCTAAGACAAGTAGATCATTGTGGAATTTACTACCGTGGTCATGGCAAAATCGGTGTGAGATTTTTGGTGGGGGGAGACGCCGTCGCCGAGTACTATCATTCACTCCGGTGTATGAACATCTAGCCACAATCCGCGATAAAGCGAAATGCTTCATTATATTGCTGATTTGCCCCCACATCCCGACGAAAAATAAGGACGATGTCAAAATCATGCTTTGAGGAAGATATATTAAGAAGATATATTTAGCCGAAATGCATTAAGGCTAATCGACTTGGTTATCTTTTGCATTTATGAAGGCTATTATGGCTTTGTGCAACCAAAGTTAACATGATTTCTTGTTTTTATCACAGAATTAAGTAGATATTTGATTTATTTTTTCTTAAGTTTCGTTTTTTTTTTTACAACATTGTTTCTTAACAAGTAAGGAAGGGCTAAGGTCGGGTGTCACCGAAAATTTTATACTCTCGCATGACAAGTTTCATCAAGATATCTCAATTTTTACTCAAGTTGAAGCTTGCACGGACAGATAAACAGACATCCGGATTTCAACTCTACTCGTCACCCTGATCACTTTGGTATATGTAACCACAAATCTGACTCTTTTAGTTTTAGGACTTACAAACAACCGTTATGTGAACAGAACTACAATACTCTCTTTAGCAATATATATATTATAATAATACGAAACCTACTAATAAAATTACTTTATATACATACATACATATGTATAAGCATATGCGTGTATGTACCTCTGCCATCAGCAATTAAAGCAATAAAGTGTTCAATATATTTTTCGATCATTCTGACAAGCAAATGAATATATTTGATTGAATAAATATGTATGTATGTAAGTGTGTTTGTATGATATTTGAATACGGCACTTTAAAGAATTTGCCCTGTCACATGCGCTTGTTTATTTTGCATACTTTAAACCGCATTGCCAATTAACCACACAAAAACAAAGTATATTTTATATATGTTATATAGTTACCCTGTAGGAATGCTACGGTGAAAAAACTAGTCAGAATATTTCTATTGTAAACCAGAATAATAACTAAATTGGAACAATTCAGACGTGCAGATCACAGTTATTTCTGTGAATCGGCACATTTCAATAAAAAAAATCGAAGTGATCTCAGAATGTAAGAGTTGACATCTCATTAGAGATTGTTATGATCTTATTGATTAACAGTAAAATTCAAAGTTTAAAGTCCACCATATATGTATGTATTTTTGACTATTTTAATTTCAGTTGTCAATAATCTCTTGTAGTACTCTTTTTGCAGTTGCAGTTCAAATACAAATATTTTGTTAATTCATATTTCATAAGGTATATATGTATATAATTTATTTATAAACACAAATATATACATATGTATAGTTATAAATTCTTGTGCAAGTCCATGTAAGAACACATTTCCATGATTTTTGTGTCACATTTTTCATTCGGCGTCTGCGCAGTACAACGCCGACTCTCTCTCAAAATCCACAATGTGTTTCAAGGCGCTTTGGGCCAACGAAATAAATCAGTGAACGGTATTCATCCGACTGCATTTGGATTTCATTCTGTTCGAGTTGCATGAACATGAATTAATTAGGAATAGAGCTTAGAATTTTTATACTTTTATATCATAAATCATGCTTTTAGCTATCGGTTTTTGATGAGCAATTGATATTGAGTCTTTTTACAGTTATGTTATGAATTTTTGTTTTGATTGCTAGAATACAAAATAGAGGCCTTAAAGCATGGCTAATTTTCAAAAAAAATTAATAAAAAATAATTGGATGCTATGTTGTTTCGCTTTAGTAACCGGAAGTTTTGAATAAAAGCAGATGCTAGAGTGTCCAGATTCTTCTTCTTCTTAATTGGCGTAGACACCGTTTACGCGATTATAGCCGAGTTAACAGCGCGCCAGTTGTTTCTTCTTTTCGCTACGTGGCACCAATGTGATATTCCAAGCGGAGCTAGGTCTTTTTCCACCTAGTCCATCCAACGGGGTGGAGGTCTACCTCTGCTTCCCCCGGCGGGTTCAGCGTCGAATACTTTCAGAGCTGGAGTGTTTTCGTATGTTCGGACAATATGTCAATGTTCCATCGAATGCGATATTCGCCGTGGCCAATGCTTAACCATAAACCGGACCGAAAATCTTCCAAAGAAGGATTGTTGTCATCGTCCAAGCCTCTGCACCATATAGTAGGACGGGAATTATGAGTGACTTATAGAGTTTGGTTTTTGTTTGTCGAGAGAGGACTTTGCTTCTCAATTGCCTACTCAGTCCAAAGTACCACCTATTGGTAAAACGACTTCTGGTCCTAGACCAAGTATTATCGGTGTAGACAAACAACATCCTTTTGAAGGCGAACTAAAGTGAGAAGGCGAAACATCCCGCCACGTAAAAAATGCTCCCAGTGAAAAAGATTAGGACATATAGGTTATGTAAATACGCTATTATAGATATAGGCTGTTTGTTGCGAAGCCCAGAACTAGTAGGTAAGGATCAAATAAGAACGTCGCATATCGACAAAATCGCATAGCCACAAATTCATCAATTCTAGCTATTTCGCCAGCAACGTAGAAAGTATGGCAATCTGAGATGCTTTAACCTTAGTTTATCGAAAACTGCACATTTTAGAAGAAAGTGTCTAAATGTTACCACCATATCTTTCTCGTTGCAACTTTGACAATTTTCGTTCGCGACTATCTTTAGCCCAACCGTGTGAGTGCCAATGTCCGGTCGGGACACCTATCATGGCGGCGATTTGAGCCTTGCTAAAAACAAGTAGTTCAATGGTTCCTATCCGTTCCACCAGGAGCCTTTTACAACACCACAAGTGCTGGTTGCTGGCAAATGTTTTCCATAGATACAGCATTCGAATGCGCGTAAACGGGGGACCCCTGCTCGTTTCTAATTCTGATAGAATTTTGGTAAGCGTGCCTCTTCTTGCAAGCTCATCGGCTTTACAACTTCCGACGACTCTACTGTTTTCCCCCTAACATCCTTTGAGCTCACTGTCAGCTCACACAAAGCTAATGAAATTAGATCTAGGGTTATATACATACATATGTACATATACATACTGATCAGGATAGGACGGTATTTGAGTAAAATTGTAGCTACCTTAATGATACAAGATAGATTTAGGTAAAAGCCCTCAAATATTGTACTGTAGAATTCCATTCCTGTTGCTCAAAAGGCACGTAAGCTACCATGTAATCGATATTTATTAGTATTTACTTAAGACTAGTATAATAAGTTATATAAATTTATAATACTTGTATTTAATTTATATTCTTTGTCTGTCATAAAATTGTATTTTCCGTGACATTACAATACGAAATTGTCCATGAACTTAACTCATAGCATTAACTCTCCATTAGCTCTAGTTTCACACTACCAGACCACTGGTCTTTCAAGCGAAGGCTGAGGCAGAACGAGTGTGCTGACTTTGAGCACACTAACTGTGCACTTGCAACAAGCAAATTGACGCATTAAAAATTATATCAAGCGTCTTTCATATTATACTTGTATAGGTGCCCGATGACAGCAGAATCGCTGGAAACTGCAAAACCGATAAGCTTGCTAAAGGGGGCACCCTTTCCCAAATTTCATCTGACTGACCTCCAGTGAGCTTAGCAAACTTTGGTTAAAAACCAGATCTTGCGCTCTTCCGAAATCCTTATGGCCAGGAGTAAACAGCAAGAGGTTCTCCGAACTATTGGCTTTATGGAAACGAGATGACTCCCATCACTTCCTCCTCTCCTGCTTTTTTCAGACTGAGGTTGAAATATCTACATATATACACACCTTTGGCGAATCTAGCGAAGTGGCTGCGATTGATATTAACTGCCTTAATAAATTTGTGGTTAGCTCAAAATGCTTCGACAATTTATGAGGATCTGGTCATTCACTTCTTATAAGTCTATGGGTAACACAAAAATAATAAATTAAATCTATCGATTGTGGACCTTATGACCTACCCTTACCTAACCCGACTTATATATTGGGAATTAATTTTTAAAACACATTTCTCAAACAAAACTGGTTTTTTTTTTTTATTTTTTCCTTATTCGATTTCAATTGTAATTAAATTTACAGCTTATTTAATTAAGTATTTAAAAGCAGTCTGGTAAAAAATATTCTAGAAAAAAAATTTAATAGAATATATATGTTTTAATACTTTTTTGGAACCAATTATTTTCTTAATTTTAAAGAGCGCATAGTTCTTGTCAGGAAAAAAGCAGTTACAGAGTACTTTCCTCAACTGAATTTACCTTCAAATGAATTTGGAGATCTTTTTGTAAAATATGTCTTTTTTTTATATATAATATAAAGAATATTTTGAAAAATGTTACAATGTGGTAACCCACAAAATATTTATTCAAAAGTCTAAAAGCTTAGTTGTCAGAGACCGTATAGTCGAGTTGCTCGCGCATCTTCAATAGCACTTCACGCAGTATCGGTAGTCAAACAAAAACAATTGACGATGTGTAACTTAATTCGTAGTTTAGTGATTATGTTGCTGTTGACTGGGGCATATTCATACCAATATCATCAACAACAAGCACGACTTCAGCAACCACAACAAGAATATAACAACTCTTCTGGGGTAACTGGGGATGTTCGCAAAGGTATTCTTGTAAAGCAGCTGATATTAGAGACCAACCGAATATTCGGCATCGGCATCGGCCGGTACAGGCCAAAAGGAAGGTCATCGGCATCGAAAACCATCAGTTTTGGCCGATTCTTAGCCAGTTATTTTTACTTGGCATTCCATATTTTTGTTTTTTACTTTTTCAATTCTTTTAAAGTTTAGATTATATGGAAATTAATAGGTGTGAGACTTTAATAAAAGATTAATTAGGTTAAAATTTATTTAATTTTTAGTAATTAACTATATTGAAAATATGTATATGTGTCTATCTAGTCATTCAAATATACTACTTATACTACACATGAGTACAGATAGGAATTTTAATTTTAATTGAAGTAGTTTGTTTTTATTGCTTAAGAAAACTACTATGTTAAATAAAGATTTTTGTATTTTATAAGTTTGTGATGTTATTTGTGCCAATGTCTGACTTGTTACTGAAATATCGGCTAATCTTTAAGATATTTCATTGAAATTCGGAGAGAATCTTTCTCCGATAAAAATGTTAAATGATTTTCATTTAAAAGAAGTCTTCCGGTAATTGTATTATGGATGACTCCCCAAATTGATGTTTTGAATACTCAAAAATGCACTGGTTTCAGTTGAAGTGTGAGAGTACGCATTCTTGATTTCTTGAAAGAGAATTGGCAAACACATGGTTGTGTATTACTCAAAATTTATTGTTCTGCGTTGTTATAGTGATATGGTGTTGCAATATGTCCAGTTGATGCAAAAAAAAAAAAAAGAAGAGACAACCATTTGCCTTCGGCACATCTTGAGACACCTGCGAGCGCATACACAGAAATTCACGTTTCATCATCCTTCACGATTTCATAGACGTGTTTCGAAGCACAGCTATCGTATTTTTTAACATTTCTGCGGACCAATCGACACGATCCAAATATTCAAATGTCTATTCAATATTCAGTGTATGCTAGACATATTAATGCCTAGATCATGTGAAGATCTATTAATATTAGTCTGTGTATGGCAGCAATAGTTTCCGGAATAACAAGTGATTTTGGACGACCTTCATGAAATTCGTCTTAGAGTGATCTACGATCTCGATTGAATTCATCATACTATCGATAACCACTTGCGCTTGATGGAGTTTCATTGTCAAAAACTGAATTACGATTATTGATGCACTCTTATTGAGCTAAAATCTCTAAAAAATAGTCACGTGAAAATGTTCGCGGTTTAATTTATCATTAAACGACAACTATGAAGTCGTAATAACGGTACTTTATTCTCAGCGGCAACCGTTATCTGGGCGTGATTTATCCAACACTGACATCTGACCCTAATAAAACTCATTTAACCATTTTGATAGTCGCCAGCAGAGAAGAAAAATTATCGTATACAGCATTCAAGCGTTCGTTGATTTTACATTTCGCAGCCAAAAACGATATTTGCAGCAGAAACCACCATTTTTCCCAAATCTGAGAATACTACACAATTTCACACACAGAAAAAAGGGGCCTAATCTCATGGACACAAGGGTAGATAGACAGTTCTTGTAACCCACCAGGAAAGCTAACTCGTAGATCAGTGTTATTATCGAAGTATCTTCACTTTATCTTCCTTCGATATTGTTGAATACATAAAAATAAAACAATATTTTTACAGTTATTTCACTTTTTATTGCAATTCGTTTAATTGCTAAATTAATCACTAAAGATCATCGCATATTATTCTGAGATAAGTTTATATATAAAAACTATGTCAAATTGATTTTGGATAAAACTTAATTGTTGCTGGTTACAAGTATTCTCATATGTAAATGTGTATACATATGAAATACATTTGCGCTCGGCTTGAACCCCTCAGGTGATATGCTATGGCAGAGAGAGCCCAATTGGCTCTAAATATAATTAGAGACACTATATCTTCGAACCAAAATAAACACACACAAATACATTTTTATAAACAATCTAGACGTAAATTGTTTAACATAACGGTTATTTTTTATTACATTATACACATATACTAAGTAAAAGCAGGAAAAGCAAAAGTGAAAGTAAAGACCTTTATTAAAGCTAAGCCTGTTTGTGGCAACGATGATTAACAACAAGATCGCCAGGCTCACATTGTGGCTCCAAAAATAAAAGACTTAAATCCATTAGTTGCGATACTTCCTCGGAACTGTTGTTATAATTTGCTTTTGGTAGTTGCATCGGGTGTTGTTGCCGATGATGATGATTTTGTTGTTGTTGTTGTGGCAATGAATATACCCCCATACACAACAATATAATCACTAAACTCCAAATAAAGTTACGCATCTTGAATTGTTTTTGTTTGCCGAAGCGTTTGCAGATAACCCGAAGAAGAAGACGCCGATACCGCCGTTGAAGTACTACTGAATATGCGCAAGCAACTTAACAGAACGGTCTCCTACATCTAAGCTTATAGACTAGCGGTCAGCTAGCTAACATATTTAAACAAATAATGTTTGGGTTACCACATATTTTTACTTTTTTGGACTATATTCTTTTATAATTTTGTAATGATTTAAAAAAAAATGCGTGGAAAAGAATATACTATAATATATAATTATATAAATAATACATAATTCTTTAATAAATTCTATGCAGTTATTTGTGCACTTGCAACCAGTGGCTAGAGAGCATTATAGTTTTGTTTCTAACGGTTGTACGTATCAAATAAAACTAAGCAACATAGATATAGGATTATTTACATATAAGAGACCTGTACTCGATGAAACTTGGTACATGGGTTCCGCGGTACAAAGAAAGTTCGAATTCGTAGATTTGCGTAGTCGGACCACTGTCTCATCCACTAATCCCCATTAACCGAAAACAAAAAAGTGCCATAACTAAGCACTAAAGTAAGATATAAAGCTGTAATTTCATACAGGGGATCGCAGAGGAGGATGGTGTCATGTGTAGAAGAGCTAAAGTGAAAAGGCGAAATATCCCCTCCACTGTGTTGCGCGCTGGGTTTGGGTCCCACCACGTAAAAAGCATTACCAATGAAAACTAATCGACAGCCTCGGATGAGAGGTCCCTCTTTTAATGACGACCATGGCAAACAAATTAAAGATTACGATTTGGAGACATGCATCTGAAATGTCCGGTACCTTAATTGGGAAGGTGGCGCCGTATAGCTGGTTGATGTCCTCGTTAGAGTGAAGGCTGACATCACCGCCGTCGAGAGCGCAAATTCGGTGTGGGATACGTGGTGGGAGAGAAACTTCGTCGCCAAGTACTGTCATTCATCCTGGCATGAACGTCTTAGCACAATCCTCATTAAAGCTAAGTTCTTCAACATATCGCTGATTTGTACATACGCCCCGACGGAAGAGAAAGATGATGTTACCAAAGATGATTTAACGTCAGGTTGGGCAAGAAAGGTATCTTTGGCACTACAGTCGGTAATGACGGTCTATGAGGAAAAAAAAAACACAAAAAAACGAGGAGTGCCGTGTCGTAGCGGAAAAAAACCGACAACCTACTTCGTAACGTTACAATCGACTACACCTCTCAGCTTCTTTGTAGAATATGATCGAGTGAGAACATGCCCACAAAACGGGAGACCGCACAATCTACGCCAACTACAGTAGGATGTCTCCTCAACATCGCATAAAATGTTCTATCGAGCGAATTGTGTGAAAGATTAAAAACCACTGTCAACAAACTGATTGGACCTTATCAGTGTGGCTTTAGGCTTGGAAAATCAACAACTGATCAGTTATTTCACAAATCCGGGAAAATCCCCGTGATCTAGTGTTGGAGAGAATAATTCGAGCGGCAGAGCTGAATAGAGCAGGTATAATCTTTAACAAAAGTGTACACCTGCTTTCGTACACCCATGATATTAATATCATTGGCGTCAACATCCGCGCCATTAGTTTTGCTTTCTCCAGACTGTATAAAGAAGTAAGAAGAACAAGAAATATCTCCTGTCATCAAACAAACAGTCGTCGCACTCGCGACTAGGTTCCCACCTCACTGTTGACGGTCACAACTTCGAAGTTGAAGATAATTTCATCTATCTTGGAACCAGCAAACAACGTCAACCTCGATATCCAAGGCAAAATAACTCTTGCTAACTGGTGCTACTTCGGACTGAGTAGGCATAGGTTCAGAGGCATGGACGAGAGAAAGGTTCTGCGAAAGACTTATGGCCCTTTGCGCGTTTGCCACTGAGAATATAGCATTCGATGGGACGATGAGCTGTATGAGATATACGACTGTGCTGGCTAGGTCGTACGTATGGACGAAATCATTCTAGCTCTGATTCGACGCAGTACCAGCCGGTGGAAGAACAGGAAGCCCTCCACATTTTTTTTTTTCACGAACTTTTCCTATTGACTTACTCTTGACAGTCTTCTATAATTTTAGATACTTGTTTTTAGGCCACCCTAATATGTTCATATATGTACCTTTTTTTGAATAATCATGATGACTATGGGCATATTTAAGTGTTTGCGAGATTTTTTTCAAGTTCAATACTATTTTATGGCAACCATGTCAACAAGACACTGGATAAACCACTTCAAATTTGAATAAAAAATATATTAATGTATAATATGTACACAACAGATGTACGTTTTAGAAAACTGTATATTAATTAGACAGAGATCCATCATCTTTCAAGTTCTTTCCCTAATGTATAATGAGCTAAGTCTATCATCACTCACAAAATCCCTATCAGACGAACTTTTGATAACACTCTACAGTGATATTTTCTACTCTTATTATTCTCCTATCAGATATGCTTTTCTCAATATATTATTTTCATTTATCACAAAGCAAAATCTTATGTATTCTTTACTATTTTTTAGGTTACCTATATTTAACATTTCAGATCGTGAAAATTTGGAGATGCTTCGAAATGGGGACAAATCCATCGCTCTATAAAATATACAACCTGAAGGAGGTTTTCAACAAATTTCTACTGGATATGTAAAATTGCAGTTAGAGATGTCTTCTGCAGAGGATTGATACTATGTTCACAAGTGGGTTTATCCATATAAATAGGTTGAATATAAACTAGAACAATATAAAGGCTTACAATTTTCTTTTAAACCCATGAAAGGGCAAATAATATCGGGAATTTGAGAATGTGGTAATTTATTACTCTTCAGTCATGTACTTATGTGTCTGTGTTCGGTTGGGTCTAACAATGATTCGAAAATTAGTATCGATTATAGAACTATAACTAATAATTTTCCAAATTATTGAGTACGACGATCATCATTTACAAAAATTAATAAGTGCTGACACATATTCGAGAAACTTCTTCGAACTAACTGCTTTGAGCCTCGCTAGTATAGAGAGCAGGAAAACACCGAAAACGATGTATTCAGTCTATGCTCAAAATAGATCGATAGGACGAAAGTGAAAAAAACAAAAAAAAAAAAAATTATGCTCCAAAAAACAGATACTCTAAAGTTGACAACAAGACGCGTCCAACATCATCTATAACTATTTATCATATCATATTTATCCACAATCCATCAAAGCCCATCCATCGTAAAGTTATATGAATTAGGCTTCGAATGGTTTTCGCATCTATCGTATCTGTTCCCGTCGACTTTTTTTCTTCCACAAAGAAATTTTCGATGAAAAAATAAATACCGAGACTGGGGATTGTTTATTATCATTCAAATGAACACTCTTCGGTATTTAATTTTTAAAGATTATCTCTTTCAAATGATGAACATGGCTCCGTCTCAGATGGTGCATCGACCATTTTGAATGATAACCTGTCCAAGGCCTGAATCGAATCGGTATTGTCTGTATAGACTTTAGACTTAATACTTACAGGAAAAAGTCTAACGGTGTAATATCACATGATCTTGGTGGCTAATGGACCGGCCCAAAACGTGAAATTATTTGCTCACCGAAGTGTTCTCTCAATGAATTCATTAATTGATGCTATGTGCGAACATGGCGTCGTCTTGTTGAAATTGCAAATGTCACCGTGATCACGAGCTTCAATTTCAGACATAAAATAGTCGGTTGTCATAGTGCGATAATGGTTGCCATTGACGGTTACGTTCCACCATAATATCCGATAAATGCTGCAAACAAAAAGTCCCTGACAACATATGTATTTTTAGATAAAAAGAAATCACAATTGTCAGATGAGATCCCGCAATGTGCCAAACGAAATTCATCATCATTTCCAGTCAGCATTTTCGAGTCGTTAAATTAACGACTTTTCATTACAAAAACTTACAACTGTTAAGTAATACTCTTCTTATCGTTTTACCAATTTAGATTTACTAAAACCTAACTAAAAATTACAAATTTGACGCAGTAAAATATCAATTAAACTAGCAAAAATCAGTAGTCTGGGGGAAATTTTCAGTTACTTAGTATATAAATTTAGATCAGAAATAAAATTCTCTGGTATTTAGATCAGAAATTCAAATAAGTGCAGCTTATGATGTCACTAAAAAATACCATGACATAGTTTAGGATATCTAAGTTGGGCAAATACACTGATTTCTCATTAGGTCACGAATACTCCCACTTAAACAGTTACAGACGCCTGTCCGTTGTGATGCTCAGAACTACTAGGAAAGGATCAAGAAAGACCGTCGCAGTTCGACAAAACGCCGAGAGCCACAAATTTATTAATTCCAACCAATTCGCCGGGATCGAAGAAATTATGGCAAACCGAGATTATTCAACCTTATAGCCCTGACAGACGAGCAAAATTAATACGCATTTAGCAACCCTTATACGCATTGAAATTTTATGGTGACAGACGACAGACTTGTGCATTTAGCCAGCTGATTGTGAAATTTGTTTATTTATTTAAAACAAAAAAGATGTGGATTAAAAATGAATAAGCGTATTATTAATAGAATTTTGGTATTTTTGGAAATGAATGTAATTTTAACGAAAAAATACGTTTATTATTAACTACGTTCAAAGATAATAGAGTAAAATTAAAAGCAATAACTGATTGTAATGCGAGAAAAGTGTGCGAAAACGTTAAAAATATTGGAAAAATTATATCATGCGTTGTTTCCTTTCTGCCATCTAAAAATATTAAAATTTGTTTTTGTTCATATACTTGCACATAATTTAATTAGCAATATAAAACCGCTGTAAACGCAAAGGAGGCGGCAGACTTCAAGCGACATCTGTCAAAAAATAGCAAAAACGACCATTTTCGAGCAGTGTTGCCTACATATATTTAGTAAATTCAGCTAAATGCACGAAATTCTTGTGCATTACAAATTTGCATTAACATGGGTCACGTGCGCAAGTAAATGTAAATTAAGCCCGCTAATGCAAATTAGCGCTGTCGTCTGTCAGGGCTATTAGTCTGGCGAAAGCCGGACATTGAAGGAGAATGTGTTTTATCTCATCTTTCTCAATGCAACTTTTACAAGTAATGTCCTCGACAATTTTAAACCCCATCACGTGAGTGCCAATGGCTTTCAGTTAGGACAGATAATCTAAAGTACAAGTAGTAATTGTGATTACTTTGATGATCCAAGATGGATTTATGAAGTGGTTGGTATTGTTGGTATAATTCGACCATTGCCTAGCCCACGAAACTTTTTTTCGCTGCTGATAAAGAAACTAAAGTTTATTTTTTAAGTTTTAAATATTCGAGCATATTTAATAAAGGAGGCAAATACACTCTAATATTCTAATGAAAAATTCCATTTCTGTTGCTCAGAATGCACAAAAGCTACAACATTATCGACCACCTTAGTATTTACATAGAACTAGATAATTATTTATTGCAATTTATAATATTTGTGTTTAATTTATATTCTTTCTGCATATATGAACTTGTTTAACCAGTAGCTTATTTCCAGTGCTGCCATACAATTGTATTCACGGCAAATACAATTACAATACGATATTTTCAAAGAACTTGATTTGATCAAAGTTAAGAAGGAAAGTAGGCGGAGTCTTCTGTTGGAATTTCTGATTACATACATATTTACATATGAGCATATATTTGCACCGGGCTTAAACCCATCAGGTGATTTACAAATGGAAGTACTCGCGCTCAAGAGCGTCCAATTGGCTCTAATTATAATTTGAGACACTATTTTTTGCGAACTAAAATGAACGCACACAAATACATTTTTATGAACAATCTAGACGTACATTTTTTAACATAACGGTTCTTCTTCATGACGTTATACACATATAGTAAGTAAAAGCAGAATAAATCAAGACTCAAAATAAAGATCTTTAAAGCTAAGCCTGTTTGTGGCAACGCTGATTAATAGTAACATTGCCAGGCTCACATTTTGGCTCCAAGGATAAAAGACTTATATCAATGAGTTGTGATAATTCCTCGGAAATGTTGTTATAATTTGCTTTTGGTTGCTGCATAGGGTGTTGTTGCCGATGATGATGATTTTGTTGTTGTTGTGGCAATGAATATACCCCCATACACAACAATATAATCACTAAACTCGAAATAAAGTTACGCATCTTGAATTGTTTCTGCTTGCCGAAGCGTTTAAAGATAACCCGATGAAGACGCTGATACGGCTTGAAGTACTACTGAAAATGCACAAGCAACTCGACTGAACGGTTGGTCTCTCACGACTAAACTTTTAGACTAGCGGTCAGCGTGAAAAAAAATATATTATAATATATACTATGATAAGATTGCAATGAAACAAGAGGAACTGCATTTAATATGACAACGACTCACGACTTAATTTCAAGCACTAATTTAAATCCGCATGGAGCGACAATTATATGCCTGCTTGTACAGCAGGCACATGTACAAGAAATGCAATACACATCAATAGGTAATGAAATTTATGCGAATAGATGCGCTTATACTTAATATGTAGATATGTACTATATTAACTAATTATGATTTCGGGGAAAGAGCATATGCTAGCGGGGTGCACATGTACGGTTGGCAGCAATCAGAGTGGCTGACATGCCTATACGTCAATAGCTGAAGGCAAATAGCAAAAGAGAGAAGAAATAAAGCTACAATCAGGCGATATTTGTCTCATAGGCGTAGCGTAGGCAAACTTAGATGGAGGATTATACCCTATACAATAGTTCTCTCAGTTTTTTCTGAGTCATCAAAGATGATGATGAAAGACGAAGCCCTGGCCGTTTTTTTTCGATTGCTTGTTTCAATCTCATCTGTTGTTGACAGTAAAATGTAGAATTCATCGTTCGACTAGGCTGATGCAGCTCATAGTGGATGATTCCTTTACAATCCCACCAAACACTCAGCATAACTTTTTAAAGCGTTAATCCTGGCTTTGCGACCATTTGTTGAACTTCATCACGCTAGGAACTTTTTCGCACATTATTGTTGTATTTGATCCACTTTTCGTCTCCACTTACCATTATATTCAGAAATGTTTAGATTTCTTTTCGTTTCAGCAAAGAATCGCAGATGTTAATTCGGTCCATTAAAATTTTCACAGACAATTCATGTGGTACCCAAACATCGAGCTTCATTTTGTGACCAGTCTTTTTTAAATGGTTCAAAACAGTTTGATGGTGAATGTTAAGTTCCATAGCGATGCCATGGCTGCTTATGTGGCGGTCCTGGTCAATCCTTTCCCTAATTTTATCAATTTTTTCAACGAGGTGCATCTTTCACATCGAAATTTCCAGAACGGAGGCGAACTAACCATTGCTGTGCTACACGAACTGATGCATCATCGTCTCCTTAAACTTCACAAATTTCGTTGGTGGCTTGCATGGCATTCTTCCCTTTTTCATACAAAAATTTCAAAATATAGCGAATTTCTTCATAATTTTCGCTCATTAATGAACAGCTGTAACTTTTTTTCAACTTCTCCGAATTAAATTTTTTTGGTTAAATGAAACTTAAAATTTCACCTTTCCAACACTATATGGCAAAACACAATGTGGAATACGAAAATACTTTTTCGACTACCCAATATACATATAGTTCTTTAATAAATACTGTGGAATTTGTGACTTATCGTTTTATTTATAACGTGGTTTGAATATTTTTTATGTCTTTCGTTAAAAGCCCATTTCGATAGAAAAAGTAGAAATACTTTAATTTACAAAACAAAACCAATCTACTTGTCGTTGAAAGTCACTAAAGAAGACGAAATGAAAAATCCGGAATGGAACCCGATTTTGATAGGCCCAAAAAAATTACAACTGCACAGCAATCCTGAAATAATATACGAAATCAAGAGAAATTGTCTTTAACGTTTTAAGTTTGGATTTTGAACTCGAATACTTATAGACCAGAGCAGATTACTATTGAAAACAAAAAATAAACATATGATAATCCCATGGAGGTGTGGTTGAATATTTAAGTTTTAATAATGGGTTAACTCACTCTCCAGAAAAACTACGACTTCGACAAGAAAATATAATATGGCAAATAATATCGAAAATGTGAAAATCACAACCAATTATAGCGGTCATTTATTACTCATCAGTAAACTACTCTTGTGTCCTCTTCAGTTTTGGACTCGACTATTCGAAAATTAGTTTCGGTTTAAGAACTTTTCTTTTATTTCAAATTATTGAGTACGACGATCATCATTTATGAAAATTAGCAGATCCTTATCCTCCTTTAACTACATTAGTTCAATGGTTGTCTACTGAGTTCATGAACTACTCAGAGTATACTATATGTATGATAGGAGACACCATAACACCCGATAAATATTGCAACAAAAAGGGGCCCTGATATAACAAATATTTAAATAAGAAGAAGAAATGAATCACAATTATCAGATCAGATCACGCAATGTGAAAAGGGAAGCTGATCATCATTCCCCGTCAGCATTTTCGAGTAGTTAAAGTAACGACTTTCATTACAAAAACGTACAGCTGTTAAGTAATACTCTTCCTAGCGTTTTACTAATTTAGATTTATTAAAAAGACAGCTTTTATAACAGTACAGTAAAATATTACTTGAAATAGCAAAAATCAGTAAGGTGGTGGAAATTTTCAGTTGTTTAGTATATAAATTTAGATCTGAAAAAAATTCCCTGGTAAAACATAGGAGAATCATTGGATATCGTCACTTAAAATGCAAAATAACGTAAAATTCGAAATTCGAGTATCTTATTGATTACCATTCACTACTTCAAATTGCATACATAATATTACATATAGTATGTCCAATATTTTCGGGATCTGCGCTCATATATGAACTAGTTTTAACCAAAATTAACATTTATTTTGTTCCATTTTATTTCGTGTTTCATTCACTCCATTGTAAATTTTCGAAAATGTTGTTACGTTATTTTGCATTTTAGGTGACGATATGCTCTCTAGAGTACAACTTCTGATATCACTAAACATCTCAGAGAGACAAAAAATACCATGACATAGTTAAGCTACTTCAACCATAGTCTGGCGAAAGCTGAACATTTGAGGAGAAAGCTCTCCTCCTCTATTCTTTCTCAATGCAACTTTTACATGTAGCGAAAATATATGTATATCCCCATCTCATGAGTGCCAATGGGATAATGCAGTTCAATTTCCGTTTTACGTTCCACTGTGGGCCCGAAGGCTTTCGCAACACCACAAGTGCTGGTTGCTGACCTAAGCTTGCTGAGCTTGCGTGAGTCCCATAGATCCAGCGTTCGAATGCACGAAAACAAGGGAAGCCCTACTTATTCCAATCCTGATGAAGTTTTGATAAGAGTGCCTTTTTTGCACGCTCTATGGCTTCACAACTTCCGACGACTCTGCTGTGGCCAAACACCGTGACAAGTTTGAGATGGAAGTAGTTTGAGACTACTGCTAGTAATGTTATGCATTCCTGCATCACTGCCAGCGAGCTAACCTTGACTTCACAATTATATTAATTTATTTAAGGGTCGTTTGCACAGAACTTTTCTTTGAGAACACTTAATACCCCTATATATACTCTAAAGTAGTTTAATTATTCATTATTATTTCACAAAACTAATGAAAATAGATCTAGGGTTATATACATATACACACTGATCAGGATAATCCGAGGAACGGTTTTTGAGTAGAATTGTACCCACCTTGATGATACAAGATAGATTTCTGATATGGTTGGTATTGTTGGCATAATTCGACCATTGTCGGAAGATTTTTTCCCTGTTGATAAAGAAACTATAGTTAAGTATAAATGTCTAAATTTTTAAGCATATTTAATAAGAGAGGCAAAAACACTGAAATATTCACGAAGGCTACAACATAATCGATCACCTTAATATTTACTTAGGACTAGTATAATATTATAGAAATTTATAATACTTGTGTTTAATTTATATTATTTCTGCAGATATCAAGTGGTTTAACCAGTAGCTTAATTCCAGTGTTGCCATAAAATTGTATTTGTCGTGACATATTAGAGTATGCTTCCGTGTTTGGAACCCTTGTTACCAAGTTCATTCTGAGAAACTAGATTCCGTTCAAAAACAATTTTTACTTTTTGCCTTAAATCATTTGCATTGGGATTCCAATTTAAATCTTCCCCCTTACACTAACCGTTTAAAGCTTATAGATCTCCCTACACTCGCTAGTCGTAGGGAAATGCTTGGTATAATATTTCTTGTAAAACTCATCAATGGGTCAGTCTGTAGCCCATCTCTCTTGTCTGATATTAATTTTAACATTCCCGCTCGCTCTACCAAGCAGTTTAGACCTTTACTTTTAAAATTTTCTAGAACAAATTTCGAGTTAAACGAACTATTCCGCCGTATATGTCACGATTTCAATTCTCATTCCAGCACATTTGATCTAACAGATTCACTCTTTACCATTAAAAAAATTATTTTATCTACTCTTAACAAATAACATTTAAAAATTATAAACTTTAATCAATTTCTTAGTTTTGGCTGTTGAAATATTTGTTGCAGCTTAATATCGCAACGCTTAAAACTCCCTTGCCTATTATGACTCGGCTAATTCCGCTCGTTCGCGGATTGCGCCCCTCGCGTCGGTTGGGCGGGAGGAGGGTAATCGTTGGGTATTATTATTATTACAATAAAAAAATTTCGAAGAACTCCATTTGAACAAAATTAACAGGGAAAATAGGTAGCTTAGTCTTCTCTCAGGAACTCTCCATCAGTCTACTTACAGGTTACCAGACCACTGTGGCGCATTTTCAGCGGACGCTGAAGCCGAACGACTATCCTCACTATGAGATCACTAACTGTGCACTCAAACCTAGTCATGTAGGGCATGAACGCATTAAAAATAACACCAAGCTTCTTCCGTATAATACTTGTATAGGTTCCCGTTGACAGCAGAATCGCCGAAAGCTGCAACGCCGATAGCTTTCCACTATTTCATATGACTGGATGCGAGTCGGTTTTCCGATTTCTTCTTGCATTCTGACACTGCACCTTGGGGCCTTCATTGGGCTTAGCATACTTTAGTTATAAACCAGAACGACGAGTTATAAACCAGTGCGATGAAACAACAAGAGGTCCTCCGAACTATTGGCTCACAGCAAAGCTAATCTTGTCGTAATTGTAGGCGTTCTGACAGGACACTGTTCACCGCTGTGCGGCTGATATTATGTATGTAGGTTTTGAGACAACTTTTATTGTGTCAATATACAATATTTACAGACTTACAGCTGGGTATCTCGAAATCCGAGGTGAACTTACTATAATGACTGGACTATATAGACCAACCGAATATTCAGCATTGGCATCGACCGGTCCATGAAAAAAGAACGTAATCGACAACGACCACTTTTGGCCGATTCTTAGCAAGCTATTTCTACCTTCTATTCTATAATTTTGCTTTTTATTTTTCAATTCTCGGTTTCATCTATCATTAAATAAAGCTCATAGAACTTAACGCACGAATATGAATATGTCTTCGATGTATGACTAAAAAGAATAAAAAGCAGCGCAAACCTTAAATACGGTTATTACAAAAGTCAGGAATTGCGTCCAAATACCTATTTTGAGTACTTAGAAAGAGTCGCCGTTCTAATCGATGAAAAATAATACAGTGGAAATGACAAGACCACCGCAGGCGCGTGAAGTCTGGTATTTTTGGGTTCGTCGTTGTCACATACGAGAGCAGCCCGATAACAGCATAGCTAAAAAAAGTTAATTTTGCAAAAATTGCGATTCATTTACCACTTTTTTTTCTTCGGAGCCGTTTTCTGAAATTCAGCATTAATTTATCCAATTTTAATAATTAAAGGTATTACCAACATTATTTTGGCATATTCCTCCTCTGAGCTTCTCTATCATCAATACCGAAATTCGTTTTTTTTTTACCTGACCGCCAAAGTAAAACTTAATTGTTGCTGATTATATACACATTTACATATGAGAATACATTTGTACTCGGCTTTAACCCATCAGGTGATATAGCAATGCAAGTAATCGCACTCAAGAGCACTCAATTGATTCCATATGTGATTTGAGACACAATTTTCTTCGAACGAAAATAAACACACACAAATAATTTTTTATAAACGTATATTGTTTAACATAACGGTTCTTTTTTATTACATTATAGACAAATACAATAGTAAAAGCCGAAAAAAAGTAAGAGTCAAAATAAAGCTCCT
The DNA here is from genome assembly GCF_001853355.1 of Bactrocera latifrons. Lineage (NCBI taxonomy): Eukaryota > Metazoa > Arthropoda > Insecta > Diptera > Tephritidae > Bactrocera > Bactrocera latifrons. The sequence goes on from NW_017534852.1 coordinate 1,875,533, forward strand.
TATTAAAACTAAGCCTGTTTATGGCAACGATGATTAACAATAACATAGCCAGGCTCACACTTTGGCTCCAAGGTAAAAACACTTTGAATAATGAAGTCTCTTAAATCGTCGGAACTGTTGTTATAATTTGCTTGTGGTTGTCTAATCGGGTGTTGTTGGCGTTGATGATGCGGATTTTGTTGTTGTTGTGGCAATGAATATACCCCAATACACAAAAATATAATCACTAAACTCCAAATAAAATAACGCATCTTGAATTGTTTTTGTTTGCCGAAGCGTTTGCAGATAACCCGAAAAAGAAGACGCCGATACCGCTTTAAGTACTACTGGAGATGCCCAAGCAACTCGACTGAGTGGTCTCCGATGACTAAGCTTTTAGACTAACGGTCAGCGAGCTAACATATTTAAACAAATAATGTTTGAGTTGCCATGTACTTTTTTGGACTATATTCTTTTTAATTTTTAAATAATATTTTGGGGAAGAAAAAATATAATATGTAATTATATAAATGATATGTCTTTTCTTTAATAAATAGTAGTATTCAGAGATTTTTGATTTTTAACATATACCGTTAAACGTCGATTTCGCTAGAAAACATTTTAATACTTTAACTTACAAAACCAAACCTATTTACTTGTCGTTGAAAGCCACTAAAGCAAACGAAATGTAAAATCCGGAAGAAACCCGATTTTGATATGCCCAAAAAAAATTACAGCTACACAACATTTCTGAAATAATATCAAAAATTGTATGTTTTAAGTGTGGACTTTGAGCTCGAATATTTATGGACCAGGATAGACAATTTTTGAAAGCAAAAAGTTAACATAGTAGCATAAAATCGATTGGAAACGATAGATAAAATATAAAACATTAAGTGAAAAATAATTTACGCTCTGGGCTCGGAAAAAGGTAGAGGTGGCAAGGGTTGAAAGTTTAAGGGCTAATAATGGTTAATATCGATTTCCAGTAAAATTACGACTACGGCTAGAAAGTAATGCATGGAAATTTTGTAGGTAATGAAATTTATAAACTTTGCATATACATATACTTTATTTACATTACCTTAAAACTTATGTGAAAACTTCAAACCACCCTTTTGGGGTTTTTCTTTTTATCCATTAAAAAGTTTTTCTTCCACGAAATTTGATGGAAACTTACCTTCTCCATTATTTTTCTAATGACTTACTCTTGATAGTCTTTAGTCTTTGGCATTTCTGACTGTGTTTAACATTAACTAAGATAAAGATATAAAAAAAATGTTTTTAGCCTATCCTATTACATATATTTATCGTTTTTTGAATCTTCATGATGATTACGGGTATTCTTAAGTAATTACCAGAGATTTTTTTTTGAAGCTCAATAGTATTTTGTGGCAACCATGTCAACAAGATACTGGTTAAACCACTTCAAATTTGAATTAAGAATATATGAACGTATAAGATGTATGCAATAGGCGTACCTTTAAAAACCATATCTAAGCTAAAAATATGTTTTTTTTTTCATTATTCAACTTTGCTCCTTTATTTTTCCTAAGACGTTTATGTATTTTCGTTTGTTTCTACATTATGATTTCTTTTCTTTTTATAAACAATATTATATTTCATTTTTTCAGTGTTTGCTGTTAGGAAACGGTGAAATATTTAAAAACGCTTTGAAATGGGGACAAATCCATCCCTCTGTAAAACATACAACCTGAAAGAGGGGAATGTTAACAAATTTCTATGGGAAATGTCAGATTACAATTGGAGATGTCTTCTGCAAAGGATTAAAGGTATGTTCATATATGAATTCAGCTATAGTTTTAGTTAATATAATCTACAACAAGATAAACTTTTGAATTCACGAACCAATAAAAGTGATAATGTATTACTATTCAGTCATCTACTCAAGTGTCTGACTTCGTTTTTGGACTCGCCGATTTGAAAATTAGTTTCGATTTAATTTTTCCAAATTATTGAGTACGACGATCATCATTTATGGGAATTAATAAGTGCTGACATGCTGACCCAAGAAATGAGTAACTTCTTTGAGACTTGTTAGTATAGTATATGCCGGCGGCATGAAAAAAATTGTATCGTTTCTATGAGAAGAAACTACTAGAATTCACAGCTGTCCGTCAATTGGTTCGTCAGAAATAGCACTTTGAGTGATGAAATTAATCCATCCATCTCAGATGGTCCATCGAGCATTTCGACTGGTAACTGACCTAAACCCACGGTCTGAATCGAATCGGGATTGGCGTCATAGACTTTAAACTTTATCCATACAGGGGAAAATCAGAAGGTGTGGCATCATATGATCTTGGTGGCCAATCGAACATGAAATTATCTGCTCACCGAAGTGTTCTCTCTATGAATCCATGATTGATGCGATCTGTCGCGAAGTGGCGCCGTCTTGTTGAAAGCGAATGCCGTCGAGATCACGAGATTCAATTTCAGACATCAAATAGTGGATTATAATGCCGCGATAGCGGTCGCCATTAGCAGTTATGTTCTCACCTGCATCAAAATGAAGAAATATATACCGATGGTTCCACCGATCCACAAACCACATCGGACCGTTGTTTTTTCAGGATGAAATGGCAGCTTTTAATCTCTTCAGGTTGCTATTCATCTCAAGTGCGGTAATTTTGCTGGTTTACATAACCTCTGAGCACGAATCGGGACTCATCCTGAAAAAAACTTGACTCGAAAACTTCGGATCATCTTGAAACTTTCCAAGAGCCCATGGAGCGAACGATATCGCTTGGGAAGGTTAAGGCCTCAGTTCTTGTACAAGCTATATTTCGTACGCTTTCAATTTAAGATTTCGACGTAAAATGTGCCAAGTCGTTCCATTAGTCTAGCCGAGTTGCTGCGAATGGCGCCGAGTCGAATCTCCATGATCTTCGTGTACACTCTTAGCAACCGCTGCTATATTTCCTTCACTGCGTGCTGGACGTTGTCTATTCGGTCGAACATTATCCAATAATAAATGATGAGTCTTAAAATGGGTGATGGTGTTTCAAACGGAATGCTCAATAGGTCGATTATGTTGACCATAAGTTGAGCGTATCGCGCGAAACACATTTTTTACACATCGTGAATTTTCATAATAAAGTTGTACGATTTTTAGACGCTCACATGAGTCCCATAGCTCCAGCGTTCGAATACACGAAAACAGGGAAACCCCTGCTTGTTCCAATCCTAATGGAATTGTGGTAAGAGCGCCTTTTTTTGCAAGCTAATCGCTTCCGCAACTTTTGACGGTTCCGCTGTGGCCAAGCAACGAGACAAATCTAATATGGAAGTACTTTGAGGATTCTGCTAGTAAGTAAGCACTCCTTGACAAGCTTTGAGCTCACCTTCAACTATATTAATCACTTTCAGGGTGGTTAGCACAGAACTTTTCCTTCAGAACACCTAATACCCCAATATAATATAAAGTGGTTTAATTATCCATTATTATTTCACAAACCTAATGGAAAAATTTTTTCGTCATCTTCTTTACTGGTGTGGACATCGCTTACGCAATTAATTGCCTACTCAGTCCGTGTCTTCCGTCTATCACAACATGCTCGATCTGATTGGTGGCCTTTCGATCCGGAGACAGCCTGATAGCTTGGTGAATTTTTCTATGCTGGAATCTGGTACTACAGATAACCGTATGTATATATCTCCTAAACACAGGACTAGCTTGGGCTACTCTGGGGGTCGACAGGTGGCATATAACTGAACGGCCTACAGATATGAAGGTTAGCTGCGAATAACCAATAAGCAGTCCCCGACCAAAGCAGGAGTGATGGAGGGTATAGCTTAAAAGACTATATCTACCCACTGATGTCTCTGTAATGAAGCGAACCGACACCGCCCAAAACTACGTGTGAATCAAACAAAAATCCCGGGAGCGTTGGCCTCAGATTGAGCGGCTCTCTGGGCAGCGTTTGTCTCCAGGACAATAGCGACTGAACTAACCAACAAAAAATGGAAATTGGAATAATTCAATAAGCTGCAATTTCGGTTGAGCCTTGCTCCCGATTAACGCTGATCTGGCACTGAACGTAGGTACCCATAAGGACCTACGTCAACCCTTGCGTGACCTCCCTGCATTGCAAAGATAATCACGGGATCATCACAGCGATTGCACATAGCGAGCAGAGATAGCGGCCTCGAGGGGGAACACCAAAAACAATATTAATAATATTACTGAAGCCGAACTTGAAAATGTAAACAGCATATAGCCTTTAGCAGCAAATGTAACTCCTATAGCAAGAAAACCCACTACTGGAGGAAATATGCCAGCCTTTTATCAACACGGCGAACATATTGGCAATCTATTTACTATGCTTGAGGATGGAAAGAGACGGTCTATGCACCAGGCCATGAGGACACCATAGGACGGATAACCTCACTATATGAGGTAGCTGCCTCTGAGCGTGCTACTAAACCAAACCCCTGTGAAAGGAAGGAAAACACGTCGATGCAAGCGAAGAGGAAGCTTGAAAACTTGAAAGAAACGTCAAAGAGTAAGAGACGAAATGACTGTGATGCCATTCAATCCATGCGACGGCTTAAAAATTAAACGCAAAAATGCCATTATTAGTGTCCCTTTGACAATATAACATAACAAAAATAACTCCTAGACGCAAATAAAATAAAATTAGGCTGGATTAATTGTAGGGTCCGTTAAATTACGAGACATATCCGATGCTTCAAGTGCCTTGAGTTTGGTCACATATCGCGCAACTGTAAAAGCAGCAGAGATCTCACCGGCTCTTGCTATAGATGTGGAGCAAAGGGGCCTGCCACAAAAGACTGCAGTAAGGAGCCATTATGTCTCATATACCCACAAAGTAGCTTTAGCTGCCCAGCTTATATAAAGGCTGCCGTAATGACCGTAAACCATTGTTCGGCAGCCCAAGTACTGCCGACGACAACCGCTTTGGACCTTAACACAGACGTACTATTACTTAGTGAACCATATAAGACCCCAAAAAATGATAATAACTGAGTCGAAGACAAAGACTGGAAATCTGCGATATGGACCTTTAACAATATTCCTTTTAAAAATAAATAATTAAAACATTTACAAACATTTGAACAGTTGCTCTGCCGCTCCTGGCCTACCCCTTTCTTAATTCCAGGACATGCTCTTTAGGCTCATATCGCGCGCAAGAGGAAAGACACCGCTAGTCATTGCTGGTGACTTTAATGTATGGAATGGGGAGTATGATCACAAACTCGAAGGGCACAGCCCTACTATCATCAGTAGCAAATCTTGATCTTATACTCCTTATCAACGGATACAAGCAAACATTTATCAAAGAAAGAGCGTCATCGTATATCGACATCACCTTCGTAAGCTCGTCGATAGCAACCGAAACCTCATGGAGAGTTTTGGACTTTTATGCACATAGTGACCACCAGGCTATAATCTTTGATATTAAAATACATAATGAGCAAAACTCTAGTATTTTCGCAACTAAAGCTTAATAAGGCGCTGTAAAACAAAAGTTTTTGATACAGAAATGTTCGAATACGCTATTAGCCAAGTAAAAGAGGATCGACAAGGGAACGCTCGGAACCAAATAAAACACATCACAAAACCGCTAGTAACGGTAGCCGATGCCCCGATGCCACATAGAAAAAACGGTATAAATAGGAACCCACTATACTGGTGGTCCGAAGAAATCGCTCATCTAGGATCTGAATGTCTCAAGTTTCGACATAGACAAAAATTGGCTAGAGAAAGAGGGGATTTCGAAAGAACTATCCAATGCAATTTGGTTTACGGAATAGATGAAGTACAGTAGATCCGATAAAGGCGATATCTGTGTCGGCAATAGCAAAAATAATGCCCAATATGCGAGGCCCCAGACAACTAGTCAGAAGTTGTTGACAAGTGTCAGTAGTTCCATCATTCTGTACGTGGAGCCAATTTGCATATCTGCCATTAGACATAGCTCGTATATGAGAGGAGTTACTTCGATACACAGACTGGCGTCATTGAGAACTTGCTGTGCATTCAGAACAGTATCGGATGATGCAGCCTATGTTATATCGGGAAGACTCCCCATAGATGAGAGATGGAATACCTCAACGAAGGGAAGGTGAACCCACTCTATGATACGCAATATTAGAGAATGGGTTACGCGGGATCATGGGGAGGTGAACTACTACCTTACGCAGTTTCTATCTGTCCACGGCTGCTTCAGAAGCTATTTGCATAAATTTAAGCATGTGGAATCTCGTTTCTGCATGCACTGCGAAAATTATATTGAAACAGCAGATCATGTACTAGTGGAATGTGTCCGCTTGCAAAAGGAAAGGCAAATACTTTCCGATAAACTAGGAAAGCCCCTACCCATACGTTCAAGGGACGTAGTAAACTTTATGCTATCTTCCAATCTAGCGTGGGATATTGTATGTGGGATAATAGCGTATATAATGAAAAGGGTACGAGAAGATCGTTGTAAGACCGATAGTGCAGTCCCGAGAAGCTGCAAACTTATGACCTCATACGAATTTACATATAAGAGACCTGTTATATACATAAATAATACCTGCCAAAGGAAAGCCTACAGGTAGTTCCCAAGGGAAACACAGGTCTGTGGGCAAGGGCAAGGGGCTTAATGCAAATCGGCCATAATTGTTGGTACGGGCCAACAATATCTTTTGAAGATGTACACCCACCTTTGGCGTATCCATATACAAAAATTAAAAAAAAAAACATATCTCCTAAACTACAACAGCTAGAACAACTAAAGTTACTGAGCGCAAATTTTATAAGAATGCATACCGACAGTATGAAAATGAATGAAATTGAAAGATAACACTCCCCATATAACGGTACTGAGACTATCAATTTTACATTCGAAAAGGTATGAGAAAGCTATATGGGAGCCGTTGTAATAAATGGATAATGGGCGTGGCCCCACCTACATTTTGATGAAAGCACATACCTCGGGACACAACTAACAGATTTCGACTAAACTTAGTACGTGGCATTTCTATCATATCGGATCACAACCACGTCTACTTCCCATATAATATAGTTTCTAATTTCATTTGATTCTTTAACTTTCCAGTAGTTCTAGTATTTGAATCTCATATATAAAAACAGTCCAATTGATTCAGCCCAATAAATGATTATAGCACAGCCCAGGTTTTTCCTTTCCCAAAAACTCAATGCAGATCACACATGTGAATCCCAGAAGCAGTTTCTGTGACGTTCCTTTTCGCACATTCAATTGGCGGGTTGTCAATGGAGTTTTATTACGTGTTTTTGCAGCGAAAAGAGTTCTGCCGTTTTAACAGTCTTTTGCCGGATAAAAATTCGCTTGCGCTCCGGTTACCCGACTGTCTTCGGAAAGATACTTTTATGTTATTCTGAGCACGTTAAGACTAATTTAACCAAATTTTTGATAGTCGCCATCAAAAAAGAAAAGTCACCTTATACAGCATCCAAGTGTTTGTTGATTTCACTGCATCATTCCCAAATCCGAGAATACTAACGAATGCGATGTTTATTAGAATAACTAATTAAAGCATGTAAAAATACTCAAAGCAATGATGAGTTCGCTTTAAAGCAGAACATTATAGCAACACTAAACCTGATGTATGCCAGAGAAGACGCCTCACTGGAGAAACTCACAAGTATTAACAGCGCTCACTATATAAAATAAATGCTAAAAATTTAATAAGATTCCACTGATTCTCCAGCAAAATTTTTTTATTTAATTGAGAGGATTATACAATGATGGCATTCATTTCATGGACACAAGGCTGATAGTTCTTGTAATCCACCAAGAAAGCTAACTCGTAGGTCAGTGTTATTATCGGAGTATCTTCACTTTATTACTTCGATATTATTGAACACATAAAAATAAAACAATAATTTTACAGATTTTTCACTTTTTATTGCAATTCGTTTAATCTTTAAATTAATTACAAAAGACGTTCGCACATTATTCCGATAAGTTAATATACAAATATGTCAGAATCAGTTTGTATAAAACTTAATTGTTGCTGGTTATATACACATTTACATATGAGAACACATTTGCGCTCGGCTTAAACCTCTCAGCTAATAAAGTAATGCAAATAATAGCACTCAAGAGCACTTAATTGACTCCGAATGTAATTTAAGACACTATTTTCTCAGAACTAAAATAAACACACACAAATACATTTTTATAAATATATCTAGATGTAAATTATTTAACATAACGGTTCTTTTTTATTACATTATAGGCATATACAATAGTAAAAGCCGAAAAAAGCAAGAGTCAAAAAAAAGCTCCTTATTAAAACTAAGCCTGTTTATGGCAACGATGATCAACAACAACATAGCCAGGCTCACATTTTGGCTCCAAGGTAAAAACACTTTGAATAATGAAGTCTTTTAAATCGTCGGAACTGTTGTTATAATTTGTTTGTGGTTGCTGCATCGGGTGTTGTCGGCGTTGATGATGAGGATTTTGTTGTTGTTGTGGCAGTGAATATACCCCCATACACAGCAATATAATCACTAAACTCCAAATAAAGTTACGCATCTTGAATTGTTTTTGTTTGACGAAGCGTTTGCAGACAACCCGAAGAAGAAGACGCCGATACCGCTTCACGTACTACTGGAGATGTGCAAGTAACTCGACTGAATGGTCTCCCACGACTAAGCTTTTAGACTAGCGGTAAGCGAGCTAACATGCATATTTAAACAAATAATGTTTGGGTTACCACATATTTGTTCTTTTTTTTTTTGGATTATATATATTTTTTTTAAATGATTTATGAAAAATATTTTATAATGAATGGTATGTAATTCTTTAATAAATACTAAACAGGAATTTTCGAAATAGACTTATTAAAAAATACTTTTTATATCTTTAAACCGTTAAAAGTCGATTTCGTTAGAAAAAGTTGAAATACTTTAACTTACAAAATCAAACCAATTTATTTGTCGTTAAAGCCACTAACTCAGACAAAATGTAAAATACGGAATGGAGCCCGATTTTGATACCCCCAAAAAATTGGAACTACACAGCATTTCTGAAATAATATAAAAAAATTTAAAGAAATTGTCCTTTAACTTTTATATTTGGATTTTGAACTCGAATGCTTATAGACCAGAATAGATAATTTTTTAAAACCATAAAATAAAATAACATAAAATCCATCGGAAACGATAGATAAAATAACAAAAATTAAATTAAAAATAATTTACGGGCGCTATGAGATCGGGAAAAGTAAGTGGGGTGCGAGGTTGAATTTTTAAAGGTCACTGGTTCATCTCGATTTACAGCATAACTTCGACTACGACTAGAAAAATATATATAGCAATATTGTAGGCACTGAAAATATTTATAACTTTTGTTTATATACTTTTTTTCACATAACCTCAAAATTTATGTGAAAAATTCAAACAAAATTTTGGGTTTTAATTTTCATCAAGTAAAAAGAAATTTTCTTTCAAGAAATTTGATCGAATCTTACCTTCTTACCTTCCTACCGAACACTATATACTTATAATTTCAAGCTTGACGACGAGTTCCAGTGTCTCATATGCTTAAAGCATATGCCTTACAAATTCTGGACAGTACATAAAAGATGCTCTATTGATTTCCAATTACTTTACTCTTCACAGTCTTCTATAAAATTGTTTCGCATTTCTGACGATATTTAATGGTAATGGTGGTGGATGGACCACCCTAATACATAGGTACATATATCTTTTTTTAATGATCATGATGATTATCTGCATTTTTAAGTGCTTGCGGGGGTTTTTTCAAGCTCAATACAAAGGCAACCGTCTCAAGAAGATACTAATAAAATCACTTTAATAATCGAATAATGAATTTATGAACGTATAATATACACACAACAGGCGTAAATTTTAGAGAACTGCATTTTAATTGGAGCAGAGATCCATCAGCTGATGTATCTGCTTCTTAGTTAATATGTCGCTATATATATAACATACATATATATATATTATTATTATATATTTTCACTATACAAAGATCTAGTTTCTTATCTTTCAAGTCTTTAATGAGCGAATTGAATGTTTATCATTACTCACAATACACCTATCAGATGAACTGGTTTTCTCTATATTTTCTACGCTATTTCCTTATCAGATAAGCTTTTCTCGATATATTCTCTTCATTTATCACAAAGCAAAATGTTGAGTAGTCAATATATTTTACATATTTTTATTTTACCACACCTAAGCTAAAAAGATTTTTTTCCCATTTTCCAACTCTGTTCCTTTATTTTATCTAAGACATTTATGTATTGTCATTTGTTTCTACATTATGATTGTTTTTCTTTTTATAAACAATATTATAATTCATTTTTTCAGTGTTTGCTGTTAAAAGACGGTGAAATTTTTAGAAACGCTTCGAAATGGGGACAAATCCATCGCTCTGCAAAATATACAACCTGAAAGAGGTGAGTTTCAAGAAATTTCCAAGTTATATGTAAAATTGCAGTTAGAGATGACTTCTGTAGAGGATTGAAACTATGTTCATAAGTGGGTTTAGCTGTAGTTTATATCCATATAAATTAGTTGAATATAAACTACAGCAATAAATAGGCATACAGGTTACTTTAGAGCTCATGAAAGAGCAACTAATATCGAGATGTGAAAACCACAACCAATAAAAGTGATAATTTATTACTCTTCAGTCATCTACTCATATATCAGGCTTCGGTTTTAGGCTCAACGATTTGAAAATTAGTTTCGGTTGAAGAACTCTTAACTTTTTTTTTCAAATTATTCAGTCGTAATTATTGAGTACGACATATACTCGAACGTTGAATAACTTCTTTGAGTGCCGTTACTATGTAGTATTTGCCGGCGGCATGAACAAAATCTTATCGTTTCTATGAGAGGCAACTACTAAAATTCACAGCTACCGAACAATTGGTTTATGACACTTCGAGGGACGAAATTTGAAAGCATTAGAGGTCATAAAAGCACCGAAAACGATGAACTCAGTTGACAACAAAAAGAGGTCGTTACGGAGAAAAGTACACAAGGAATTCACAATATAATGACCAAAAAATTAAATTGATCAAAAAAGCAGATAGGACAAATGATTTATAAATATTTGGGCTTACGAAAGCTCTATGTAAAATGCGTGTCGTGTGAGTCCACAATCCATCGATGCCAATCCGTCGTAAAATTATATCAATTACACATATTTTTCACATCCATCATATTCTTGGTATCCGCCTTTTTCTGATTTCAATCCTCAAGGGAATGTTCGATGGAAGAAAAAAATTGCCGAGACTGAGGCGCGCCTCGAAGAGTTGGAAAATCGTAGTAATCGGTGTATCGCCACTATAATGAAATATAGAAGGGTGATCCATATCGAATCTCTTTACTTTTTTAAAGAAAACACAGAACTTCAAATTTAATAGAGAATGTTTATTATCACACCTTGGAATTTATTTTTGAAGATTTGAAGATTATCTCTTTCAAATGCTGGCCGCGGCTACATTTCATATGGTCCATCCGTTGAGTCGATGTTCGTCGAACATTTCGATTGAGAACTGGCTCCAAGGCCTGAATCGAATCTGGATTGCCCGCATAATTTAGACTTTACATATCCCCACAGGGAAAAGATTAAGACAGGAATAAGAAACGATTAAATTTATAAATAAAATTTGTTGAGCCAATGAAAGCGGGTAAATCAATAAATTCTTACTTAAAATATTTTAATTTTAGCTTTAATCTGTTTTACCAATTTGCATCGAAAAATCTGAAGAGTAAACGATATAATATCAATTTTTGGTCGTATCTATCTATCTTGTGGCAGGATAATACTAAAAACTTCGAAGGACTTATAATTTAATTGTTTCGACGAAAATGGACAATTTTTGTCTTCGATTTGCAAATTAGTTACTTTCAGCACAAAAATTTTTCCTGCAGGGACTTTTTTTAATTTTGAACACATCGTTTCTGAAGCAGCAATTTTGAAGCATAATTTTAGGCGCGTCGTAATTTAATTGAAACTAAGCTGAAATAAATATATTTAATGCTAAGCAGAATAGATAGACTTTTCTATAATTACAGTCGTTTCTAAATATTTCTTAATTTTTAGTACTTTAATACCGAATTGAGAGAAGAATTGCTTTTTTAAATTCTCAAATTTTTACCTGTTATTTTTAAAACTTTTTCCTTTAGACGGTGTTTATTTAAATGTACACATATGTACATATGTGTATGATTTGTTGGTGATTTACATGATATTCTGTGCACAACTAAAGGAATGCCCGAAGGACCTCCAAAGGTTTAAAAAATCCACAGCAGGAATTATAATACATATAGGTTCAAAAAGTAAGCTTCATTGCTGAACAAAATTTTCTTTTTTTTGAACGTGAGTTACCGACTCTGCCGAGCAATTATGTCGACCGAATATTGGACGTAGCGCACACTAAGTTACTCGAGCCGTTAGATATTTTGGTAATAAATTTTGCACGATTGGCAACGTTGTTTGGAATAAATCTAGTAACATCTGTTAAAAGAACTAACTCCAAATAAAGAATTGTCTCATTGAAAACCACACGTCTAACAAGTAAAGAAGGGCTAAGTTCAGGTGTAACCGATCATTTCATACTCTTGCAACTTGCCAGGATCAAAGCCAGGCAAATATCTTTAGATGCATAACCTATTTTATATATTTTAGGAACAAATACGCACCGTTATTAGAAAAACAGACTCCCTCAACTTTATTATAATAACTCACAGATTTGCCGATATATGCGGTATAAAGTCAACTAAAAGTTCGAAAATCTTTCTTTTAGGGATTCTTTCCAAATTTCATAACACATCTCACAGATTGACCCATATTTTCGACCAAAAGTTCACAGTTTTGTTTCGATTTTAACACTTTTTGCTTATTAGGTGGCCTACTTTAACTCTTTCAGTCACGCTTTTAGATTAAGAATATGTTGAATGATTCGATTATTGTTTTGGCATTATCTACAGCTGAAATATCACTGAAAGTATGAAAAAAAAATCTACGGGTGAAGGTTTTCGAGGTATGAGGTGGTTAGTGGCACTATCCACCGTGACTATTGATAGAAACAAAACAATTATGAGGTACTTATATTGTTTATTAATGTTATATGATATAATGAAATTTTCGAAACGAAACTAAGGTAATTTTTTTTTTTTTTTAGTGCTGCATAGACAGCATTTTCTTGATGTGCTTCTTTCAGGTTGATGGCGATAGGATTCAATACGAATTTCTGTAGGGACTGTTGGCTTGTGACGTTTTATAAATGCAGGGCCTTTAGAAGAAGCTGTAGAATTGCGGTTGCTGTTCACTGATTCGGTCCTTCGTTTGTCTCTGACATATGCTGGGGCCAGTAGACACTAGTATACGCTTCGCCTAAATGCTTTCAAAGTCAAAGGGCTTAGATCCCTGCGTGAAGAGGACTGTAGTTCTTTATAAATTATAATTATAAAGCATTGAGAATACTACAATCAAGAAAATGAAAGAAAATCCTGTGCCATCACTTTTGGGATTTTCTATCAAAAGCATAACTTCCTTTCAGTTGATCGAATTTATCAACGAAGTTCATATTCGCATTGTAATCTTTCACTGATTCCGGACATGATACTTCAATACTGGTACCATCACGCTCTCGGTGGGTAACTTTTCCGACATCCTTAGGGTCATGATAATTTGATAACATGAAGAATGATCTCTTATCTTTCCATTTGAAAAACGATATTTTTGTGTCACTCATCCGGTAATCATGTTCTCCCCTTTGCAAATGCTTGTCTTCTTTTAGCGTTGGTAAGAACTTTCTATTTGATTTCACAGTTCCACAGGCGAAAATATTATCTTCTCGTAATTTAACTTGCAAAGTGTAACTGTTGAAATAATTGTCAAAGTAGACTTTATGATTTTTGTATATCAAATTTTCGCAAAAATTTCTTACAACTTTACCGCCTAAGTCAGTTTCCACGCCTGCACCCTGTCTTCCCGTGTAAACATCAAAATCTAGGCAATAACCTGACCATGCACACATCATCCAAACCTTGTACCCTTCTTTAGTAAGTTTTTTCGGCATGGTTTGTTTCAGATAGTTCCTGCTTTTGAATTTTATCATACTTTCATCAATCGCAACTGATGGTTTCTAGTTTTTTTTTTAATTAGTTCGCATCCAGTCCAGTAGTGGTATAATTTTATAAAGTTTGTCAAAATTTGGGCAACTTCTATTGAGCATTAGACTATTGTCATTTACATGTAAGTAATTCAAAAGAAAACTGAATCTCGATACATAGCCGTCATGCAAATCAGGTGCTGATGACCAGTAATCTCTGTAGCTCGGCAATTTCTTTATACCCATTACCAAGTTCAAAGCAATAAAAACATCAAGCTCTTCTGTAGTGGTGGGTGTATAAAGCTTTCCTGATTGAGTGGCGTAAAGATTAGTTTGAAAGCATAAAATAGCTTGTAAATGCTCTGTCCAAAAAAGGCGAAGTGGTAGAAGAAGTTGCACATTCTCCATGCTAAGAATTTCATCGGTTATTCCTACTCTTTCAGTAAATTCACCAGGTATGTCTATTCTATAATTCTTCTTCCATTTTGGAGTCGGTCTGTTTGAGTTTACAGTGTTAGACTCTGTAGATTCAGGATTCTGAAGTACTAAGTTAGACAGAGGGATGTCATCATCGGAATCAAAGTTGTCATAATCATTCATTTGAACTTCTCCAATCGAATCGCCTAACACCAGCGGATTTGGCTGATCTTCTGTATTCTCACCGCTACGAATACTCTTGCTATCTGTAGGAATATCTTCAAACAAGTATTCTTCGATTTGTCGATTATTTAGCTTGCGCGACATACTGAAATAATACTTACATGCCTAACTCATATGTAGATTAAACCTATAAACCTGCAGCAGTCACGGTGGTTAGTTTACTAACCACTAGGGTTGTACTTAGTATCGCGCCGGTTTAATTTCTTTGTAAATCTTTAAATAAAATACAACTTTTTCTGCATTGAATTTAATAATGTGAAAAACCGAAATTACTGCCTAATCTGAACTGTCAAATTACCGAGAAAGCACGAACAAAAGGGAATAAATTAAACCCACTTAGCAATAAATGTATGAAGTGAACGCGAAAAGGTGTKCAATGCTAAAATACTGTGGATTGCGTAGCCGGTGTTGGACCGGCCAGGGTTATTTTTTTAAAGCGCGGCCGAAGGCCGCCAGTACAGAAAGGRGTTCTACGCGAAAAAACCCTGAACAGCCCGGTGTTGACTCGACCAGGGTTATTTAAAAAGTTCGTTTATTAAAAAGTTCGATCCTTCCTCTTTCCAATAAGGGGTCGGGGTCGCAGGGTCGGGCTACCCCCCTTTTTCTCCATAAACGATACTTAACCGGCGCGATACTAAACAATCCCCAACCACTATATTTTCGTCGTTACTACACATACATATGAAACAGATATAGGAGAATAAGTTGAATACAAAATTTTAAAGAAAAATGTTACTTACCCGCTTCACAGGTACTTTTTATCAAACACAAAAAAAAATGTACGTTAGCGCAATTTTGAAATGAAAACAAATGAACTGTCATTCATCGAATATGCCGCTAACCGGTCGCACCTTGTGAAAAAAGGTTCAAACATTTTAATATAAACAAGTAAAAAAGGGCTAAGTTCGGGTGTCACCGAACATTTTATACTCTCGCATCAAATACCGTATTTGTGTAAAGTTTTATTCCGCTATCATCATTGGTTCCTAATGTATGTATCATACAGAGAAGGCATCAGATGGAATTCAAAATAGCGTTATATTGGAAGAAGGCGTGGTTGTGAACCGATTTCACCCATATTTCGTACATGTCATCAGGGTGTTAAGAAAATATTATATACCGAATTTCATTGAAAAGTATAAAAATCGGAAAGAGGTGTTTATTGACACTAACCACCACGACTGAAAGAGTTAAGCGCATTAACCGGGCTAAGTTTTATCTCCATACATTCATTGGCGCATTATTTGCATTTTGGAAAGTGAAAGAATTCGATAGAATTTAAAATTAGGTTTTAAGAGAAATAGGTGCGGTTGTAATCCGATTTGTTCTGTTTTCGCACTGATACATATGAAAGCCAGGGTAACATTATATAACAAATTTGGTCGCTTTCGGTCGAATAGATCCTGATCGCCTAAATGTTGCACCGCCCATCGTTCAGACCCCGTATCCACAAAAAAAAATCTCTTGTATCATTCAATACTTTTACGATTGCCTGTGCCAAATCACAGTTTTATAGTATATCTTACTTTAGTGCTTAGTTATGGCACTTTATAGATATTCATTTAATGGCGCTTCGCAGACGTGACAGTGATCCAATTATGCCCATCGTCCTCACCCTTTTGTCAAGAAACACGACCACTACCAAGTTCCATTAAAATATCTCAATTTTTACGTAAGTCATAGCTTTGCACTGACGAACGGACAGATAGTCAAATTTGGTATGTATGTATGTATGTATGTCAGTGGAAACGAACTCATAATTACGCATTAAATCTGTAAATACACTTGCGTATACGCTTTCACTTGTTTTGATGCCAACGCGACTTCGTAAATAGCAATTATGCTCATAAAATCTTTGCTATCTGTGGGGTCTACTATTATTTGGCAAGATATTGTCTTGACTTCTCATTGTGTGTAAATAAATCTGACGTTTATTATTTTCTTTATTCATATTTATCAAGAATTTAGTTCAAGGTCAAGCCTCAAAATATTCCAAGCTCAGGATTTACGTAAGCAATTCAAATATAGGCACAATTAATAAACACAAATTTACATATGTACTAGCAATTTAAAGGCCTATATCCGTTCACTTTTTGCTATTATGCGACCAATTCTTAACTGCTATTAAGGACAACACCTATGCTTTCAAAGTGTCTTTGCCAAAGACTTGATTAAAATCAAGTTAGCTGAGTAACATTCCCGAAACATCCTATAACTTAGGTACCCAAAAGAATATGGATATCTTTCCAGAAATAGTTTCGTTAAGTTATGTATGTAACTTCCAAGACACTTGATTGTGTACTCGAGATTATCGAATTTCATATTATTTCAGCAAGTTTTATCTAATTTGACTTCTGTTTTTTTTTTTTTTTTTAAAGTCGCTAACAGCATAAAAATTGTTAAAAGTAGAGGCCAGTACAAAATTTTGCAGGATGATGAAAACTGAAACCCATATAAATATCATGTTCTTTAACCCTTTTATTAGCTTTAAATATTTTAAATAATTTTAGCCCGTTGTTAATAAACTGACTATTATTTGATCCACATCCAATCGCTGCAAAAATTTTTTATTTCCTCATAGGCTACTACCTTAGTTTAAAGTAATTGAAATTCCTGATTTCAAAATCGCAAAATTCGTCAAAATAAAAATCTACAATTCATATACTTGAACATGCTATCCTCATGGTCGATCTAGCACAGGGGGGTTTAGAGTTCTTTCGCGTTGTACTAAGCTCACGATTGGAAACTCCGCCCACATTTCATAAATAAACTTCTCTCGATTTACGAATTTTGTGTTTGCAGACAAAATTTTTGACAACCCAAGACAGTTTTAAGTGGTCGGGAGGTGTAAGGCTGACAACTGCATTGGTGGAAAGGTCGTACTAGTAAACTCCGTTTTCAAATTTCCCAATTTCAGAACACAGTGAGAGTTCAATAATTCTTAAATTTTTTATACTCTCGCAACAAAGTTGCTAAAGAGAGTATTACAGTTTTGTTCACATAACGGTTGTTTGTAAGTCCTAAAACTAAAAGAGTCAGATATAGGGTTATATATACCAAAGTGATCAGGGTGACGAGTAGAGATCCGGATGTCTGTCTGTCCGTCTGTCCGTCCGTCCGTGCAAGCTGTAACTTGAGTAAAAATTGAGATATCATGATGAAACTTGGTACACGTATTTCTTGGCTCCATAAGCAGGTTAAGTTCGAATATGGGCAAAATCGGCCTACTGCCACGCCCACAAAATGGCGGAAACCGAAAACCTATAAAGTGTCATAATTAAGTTATAAATAAAGATATTAAAATGAAATTTGGCACAAAGGATCGCATTAGGAAGGGGCATATTTGGACGTAATTTTTTTGGAAAAGTGGGTGTGATCCCGCCCCCTACTAACTTTTTTGTACATATCTCGAAAACTACTATAGCTATGTCAACCAAACTGTATCGTGATGTCGTTTCTTTTAGGCATTTCCATATACAGTTCAAAAATRKAAGAARTCGGAYARTAACCACGCCCACCTCCCATACAAAGGTTATGTTGAAAATCACTAAAAGTGCGTTAACCGACTAACAAAAAACGTCAGAAACACTAAATTTTACGGAAGAAATGTCAGAGGGAAGCTGCATCCAGGCTTTTTTTTTAAATTTGAAAATGGGCGTGGGGTCGCCCACTTATGGACCAAAAACCATATCTCAAGAAGTACTCGACCGATTTCAATGAAGTTCGGTATGTAATATTTTCTTAACACCCTGATGACATGTTATATTTGGTACATGTCATCAGGTGAAATCGGTTCACAACCACGCCTGAAATCTCGATTATCACTTTATCATGCGAGAGTATAAAATGTTCGCGAACTTAGCCCTTCCTTACTTGTTTTTTCTTTATTTCCTCTCAGAGTCTTCCCATTAAATAATACATTTCATACCATATACATATGTATATAAATAACATATTATAAAATTCATTCTATATTTTAAAGGCAATATAATCAAATAGAAAGCAACACTAATTTATTAATTACGCGTTAATTCTTAATGGTCTTCGGATGTATCTGTAACAAACGTGTTTGTGTGCGCATGTCCCATTGTATTTTCAAATGTCGTCGTTTTGTCACCAGAGAAACTTGCAAATTTTAGCTGCAAAAGGTTATCAGCTTCAGCAGCAAACAACAGCAGAATTTCATTTTTACTAACGAAATTCTATAGAGAAATGCGCTGTTCAATTTTGATCATACGCTTTTTAATGCTTTCAGTGTTTTCGATTATAAAACCTTCGCAGTGCGTTTCACGAAAGCAGATTTCTGTCTAGAAAGACAGGTGTGATAAGCTTAGATCCTTAACTTTTACTTATACATATATCTATGTACATGAACTATAAAGAAACACACTCAAATTCTAGGAATTTTTTAGTCAAACACTATTTTTACATCCCTTTATACAATTCTCTCCTACCTTTTCCTTATTCAGACATTTAAAAGATATACTCAGGAGTGTTGTGGAATCTGATAGTTATCGGAATCAGAATTGAAACCGATCAAAAAAAGTTGTAGGTGTTATGAATTCAGATATTATTGGTTTGATATTCGAAACAGAATTTGTATTGGTTTTCGGGTGACACGGAAACCAATTTTATCGGTTTTGCTATCAGAAAAAAAGCAAGAAGATAGTCACTCACGGATTTGAAATGTATGTATATTAGTTAAGAAATCAAGTTATTTTTTTTTATTACGAATCAATTTATCTTTATATCTATAGGGCAAAACATAAGTATAAAACACGAAATATCTCAATACTGAGTTTTTGGAAAAAAATTCGGATATTTAAAGATATTAGATTTACACAACGTAATTCAACATTAGGGTATTCTTTATTTGTTTGACAAATGTTATCTCTTAAAATCTTACTTTAATTCAGAACTAATTAAAAACATAAATAAGATTGCTTCCAAATATATGCATATGCAAGTTTTGTCACATTAGTAAACAGCTGATTCGAATATTGGTTTTGCGTATGTTCGAAAAGACGAATATCCAAACAGTTTCGGTAATACCATTGAAAACCAGAATTTTTTTGCAATTCTGACAGCTAAGCAATTCTGTGTTGGATATGGGAAATCTACCTTAAGTAAATGAAATAGCAAATACCGTAAAATCCAATTTTGCAAAACTTTTTCTAACCGATCTCATTTGAGCTTCTTATATGATGAAGGTGGTCAATTGACAGACCGACGACTTTATATGATTCTAAAAGTAGCGAATCATTTCCCTGTATCCTCATTTGATAAGTCATCTATATCTACAAGGTGTGCTCCATAGTAAACAGGACTTTTTGAATCTAGTGCCCCCTGGTGGCGCCATCTTTATGTCGACTCTTGCGTTAGAATCTGCTATCATTATTAATTGTCCAGTGAGAATTTCATGACATTTCATTGATTGGAAGTGAAGTTATTGCGTTGGTAATTGGTAAAGCTTTTACCGAAACGTTTCAATTGATCGACAAAAGCTGCATTGTAGCAGAAGGAGACTATTTTGAATAAAATAAATTGATTTTGACGAAAAAGCCATTTGTTTTGTGTATTTTTTACTTGTTTCCCTGTTTACTCTGGAACTAACCTTGTACAAGTCTTTTCATTATTCAGCTTCAACAGCAAATCTGGAAAGTATGAATCGTTCTTTTACCGACAACATAGTGAACATGGTTTTCAATAAAGAAGAGGTGTTTATGAAGTCAGAAAGGTAGATCGTAAATTTATATAACTACCCACTATTTGATCCATTTGCTATATAAGCTTTACAAATACTTCCCTTTGTATTAATTTTTGTTTCAAAGCTTATAAAAAGTAATATTTAAGACTATGCTTTCAATTAGTAGATGAGAGAGAATGTAACCATTATTTCTATTCTAACCGTTTTCTCTTCTTACAACAAAAACCGCTTCTTATGTGTACGTGAAATAACGGAACTCAAAAAACTAGTAAGAGTTTTTAATTCAAATTTCACACGAAAACAGATTAGTATACCCTTGTCTTTCTGAAGTGCATAAAGTGCATTTGGAGATTTTTACGATGAGTGAAATTATTCAACAAAGAATTTCTATTAACTTTTGTTTGCGGAATCAAATTTCGGGTGCCGCAACATTCAGAATGTTAGAAAAGACTTTCCGAGATAATTGTTTGTCGCGAGCAGATGGTTTTAATTGATACATATTATTCGAAGGGGGTCAAAAACGCGTTTACGATGAACCACGTCCAGTAAGGCCAAAGGAATTGGTGCTTGAGTAGCGACCATTAATCGTCAGGGATGTTATTAGCTTCGTTGGAATAATGGAACGATAAGTCAACACAATTTTGAAATATCATTTGAGTCTAAGAAAAGTGAAAGTAAGATTAGTTCCAAAATCACAAAATTTTTTCGAAAAATAACGTTGAATTAACGTCTGTGAAACAATGCTTTCCGACTACCAGGATATCGTGAAACGTACTATTACTAGCGATGAATCTTGGGTATATGCTTACGAGCCGGAAAAAGATGAATGAAGGTTATGTTAACAGTTTTTTCGTTTATCGAGGTGTGGTGCACACCGAATTCCATCTGACCGGCCAAACTGCGAAGCTATTCGTAAAAAGAATTATGGTGACAGCTGTTGCTTTTTGCACCCCGCGATAATGCACCGTCACATACTGCATTAATTCTTCCTGAGTTTTCCCTAAATTTTCAACGGATATCGTGCGGCAATCGCCTAACTTTTGGCTATCCAACAATCTCAAAGGACCGCTTCAGAGAAATCGAGTTGAGTCAATTTAAGACATTAAACGTGAATTGCAACGGTCATTGAATACAATTCAGGAAATTAACTATAACAACAGTTTCAAGGGAAACGTTGGCATAAGTGTATTGGGGAAAAATTTACTTTGATAAGACAATTGAGATACAGATCTTAATGGGGAATATTTTCAAAAATTATAAGCGACTTTTCATAATTCTAATTTGTTTTTGTCCTCTAATCCCGAAATATAAAAGAAAACCTTCGTATGAAAAGAAGCCAATTATAAGAAACTGCATCAATACCGAATAGGGTAAGAGCAAAAATTAGATGGTATTTATTGAATGAAGTCGATGCCCAAAATGTCCCAGCTACATTCCTCAAGATTATTTATGAACTATTTTATGCAACTACAACTAATAAGAATCAGCGAATCTATCGAGATATTCAATCAATCAAATAAATTTCACCCTGGCAAAACCCGTTGAAGGAGAAAGTGGCAAGATGATGCCATCTCGTCTGCCTCCATATAGTTTTGACAAGGAACATCGACAAAATACTTTGCGTATTGAACAGTGCCTAGTTAGGATATCTACCATTGCGGCGCGATTGAGTTTGCTAAGGGAAAGTATTTTAGTGAACCCGTTAGGGTAAACTCTGAGTTAGAAGGATCTCACAGTAGCACAAGTTCTGATTGTTAACCATTGCTTGCCGAGCTCACTGAAGGTCCATACGTACAACGTGAAATCCAAGATAACATAGGAAAATTCACTCGCTTCCAATCGGATGAAATCGGGGTAAAGCCCTGCCTAGCAAGTTCAGAAACTTTGCTGTTTCTGGTGATTCCGCGTACCCATACAAATCGAATATGGAATTTTCGAATGGCCGATATCGAATCACTATATAACTGAACGATCGGAATTAAGGGCGTATAAGGAAAACTTTTTCATTTAACAAGATATCTTCACGAAATTTGGCATGAATTATTGTATAAAGCAATGGTGTCAACTCCGAAGAAATTACTCTAGCATTTAGCTGCCATCGATTAAAATCAAGTCCTTGTGTCGTAACTTTTTTATTGGTGAAGAATATTCTTGGTTTCAATGCAACCAAAGTTAACGTTACTTCTTCTTGTTTTTTATACATTTTCTTTCAAAGAAAAGCTATTGATCCCTCTAAAAAATTAGTTAACCCTCACTGATCTGACGCTGTTCTCTGACTGTTCTGCGTTGCTGTGGACCATGGAACGCCGCGTCAAAAACTTACGCATCTACTACGTCAATATTTTGTAATTTTCCACTATCAGTTTGTGGAAAAACAACGATCATTGATACTACCACTGTCTGCTTAACATATATACGCACATACAAACAATCATAAGTCGATCAAGTGAAGCGATCGTTGTTGAAAATGCTTACACTGTAAGAAATTAAAAGACAAATTTTATTTCAGTATTCACTCCAATAGCGGTCACACACATACCACAAACCTATATATGAAAATATATGATACATACGCTTACCCGCTGATAACCTCAAAATTCGAACCGTACTTAAATTATGAACGCTTCAACAAAATATAGGCATATCATTATCGAATGCTAATTTCTATTTTGCGCGCTTCATATTTCTCTGTAACTTTTTCCTGTACTCCCCGGTGCTTATCAGTGGCAAAGTCAAGCTGCGAGAGCGAGTTCTTTCGTTCTAATTGAATTATGCGCATCTTCGATTGGCGTGGTTGGACTTAGCAATTAGCGCACAGACTTTTAAGTACGCTTAAAGCTTGAGTTCGCTTTCAGCGCTGCGACCATATGCTTTGCGTTTACAATACTTAAATTGTAAATATATATTATCTACAGTTTTGGAGAGGCGCCTATATTGCACGAGCCTTATTTTGGTCACACATTCGCTAATCTCTCCCAAACCGCTGCGGTTGTATCCTCCAACAAAATGAAACTATTGATTTCGAAATTATTTTAACAACAACAAATGCATATATTTTAATCAAATCTTAAGAACTATCAGTTTTGTGCGGAAAACAATTCGCTGATAATAAGCGTTAAGTTCGGCTTTTTACAAATAGAGCGGGTTTTTTTGTGTTTTTCGTCTAATGAAAACATTCGAAATCCAGCTTTGAAGGAGAAAGGTTTAATTTTCAGTAATTCTATTATGACATTAACGGTTTCTGTGCACATGGGAATAACGAAAATTATTTCAACCGTGATAAAATGGAAATTGTGCAAATAGTTGTGCGCAAGTAACGAAAAAATAATTGTAAATAATAAATAATTGTTAACAATAATATAAATCAAGCCAACAAAACATATAAAATAACAACAAATAACTACTTCTACTTTGAAAAAATATATAATAAATGCTTAACTTGATTTTGTAATTAAAACAACTAAAAGTAGCTGTGAAAAAAGGTAAACATTATAACAGTTGCATATGTATAGGTTTAAGTGAGTGAGGATATAATAAATAATAAAAAAAAACGCTTGTGTTCTATAAAAATTACGTTCAAAAAAAAAAATTTTTTTTTCAATAAAAGGAGCACATTGTTTACAAAAACATAATAATTAAATCAGTGGTGTTAACATAATCAAATGTCTTTTTTATTTTTTTCTGTATTTTTTTTTTTTTTTCTTTATTTATATT
>NW_017534852.1:1900412-1916982 GCF_001853355.1 Bactrocera latifrons
AAAACAGTGACTACAAAAACATTATTATTAATTTTTCCAAAAAATATACAATTCTTTTATAAAACATATTTGAGCAAAACTATTTATTTTTTAAACAACCGAAAACAAAATTAATATTTTTTCACGAATTATGCATGCATTAAAATAATCTCAGCTTCTCTAATGTACCACATACATAAGTTCATTTTACATTTTAAGGGCTATCGTGATACTAATTAATTTATAAGATCGTCCTCAAAAAACAGAAATAAAACCAAATTTAATCAACGGAAATTAAATTTCACGAGTGAAATATTGGAAAAAATGCGTTATCAGGCATTTTGACCTCACATTGCGTCAATAAATTAGTGATAGTAAATATGCTTTACAAAGCAAATAATAAATAATTGATAGATAGCAAGTTTCTGCTACAAACTTGGCATTTCCGCCAACAGCCGAAAGCTCCAATCGTAATATTAAGGGTATTCACACAAATTCCGAGAGATAGTCACGTGATTTCACGTAACTCACGTGATGCTCACGTGTGCAAGTAAATAAAAAAAAAAAAAAAACAAATCATAGATTTAAACAAGTAATCTAGGAAAACATAGAGAATGGTAAATCGAACAAGCAACTGGACTAAAACATGTATAGTATACTGTTACCGGTTTACCACTTTAATGAGTAATTCAAATACTACATACATACATAGCGAAAGTCCAAGCAGCAAATCTATTCTCGATTTATACAATTGAAGTGGATTAAAATTTTGCTATAATACCAAATAGTTTCACACCCCAAATAGTTGTTAGTATTGCTGGCGGATGGAAAAGTCTCTAGCACTGATAAGGTCAAGTATTTTCGTTTATGTAGCGTCTGTTGTTATGGGGACATTTTATAAATTATCTATGTACCATATTTGTTAATATATTTTTACATGTTTATATTGCCAATTTTTTTTTTCATGAAATTTGAGACATTCAGAACTTTTTGGACTCATTAAAAATTGCTTATCATTTCCACCGGCTTCACTGATAGCAGACATTATAAATCAAGATCAAGCAATAAGTAACAGTTCTTTTCTTTTGGTTGTTATTTTTTGCTTTAATTTAATAATGGCCAATTTCAAATTATCAGTGCGAAAGTGTCTGTGGGCAAAAAAAAAGTAAGACGAAATATTTTTCTTACTGGCATCGTTGGAATATCGGAAGGATCAATGAAAACTATTTTGAAACATAATTTTGGTCTAATAAAAGTGAAAGAGTTGTTGCGAAAAACAGCGTGCTTTCCGAATTCCAGAATGAAAATTAAACGTATTATTACTGGCGTTCCCTTTTGGACCAGGAAACAGCCGAATCATCCGAATACTGTGGCAAGGCTGAACCAAAGCCGAAAAACCAGGTCAGGTCGAGGTTATGTTGACAGTTTTCTTCGATTATCGAGATGTGATGCACTCCGAATTTCTTCCGTCCGGCCAAACTGTCAACATGGAATACTATTTGAGTGTTATGCGTCGTCTGCATTGATTCTTCATAAATTTTCAACCAATATCGTGACGCAACCAACGTATTCGCCTGATATAGCTCTGTGTGACTTCAGTAAACTCAAACGACCGCTGCGGGGAAGTCGTTTTGAGTAAATTAAAGACATTAAACGTGAATCGCTACGCGCATTGAAGACTATTCCGAAAATCGACTGTAGCAACTGTCTCGAGAATTGGAAAAAAACGTTGGCACAAGTGTATTGTGGACAAGAGGGTTTACTTGAGGTGGAAATAAAATAAGAATTTAAAAGAAAAAACAAAGTCTTACTATTTTTGCTCATAGCAGTATGTATATTATTTCCGATATACCGACTTCTCCTTTCCGGCTTGGAATCTTCGTATATATGTCGACATAGTAATATAGTACATAGAAAATATTTCATTTATTATTTTTCTTCTTATATGAGTTTATTTATTTGGGCATATTTTTTTTATTCCTTAACGTTTAATTATCTTACATAAAATATTTACTTCTTCATAATTAATTATTTAGGTGTTTGTGACAATGCTTAAAACATAATTATAGAATTACCAATAATATTCTAGATATATAATATATAATTACATATGTATGTATAAATATTCCTATAAATGTTTACATATCATCACTATACATATTTATTCACATTTCAGACTCCTCCAGAGAGTGCCCACTTACAAAATTTAGTTCCTGTAAATAGAGCACATCTAGTGGTCATGGCGTTCGATTTTGTAGCAGGTTGCCTCGGTGGTAAGTATGTAATATATGTGACCTGGTCTACGGAAAGGGGGCTTAGGTGTCGAAAAATCCAAAAAATCAATTTTCACTTTTTAATTGATTCGGATGGAAGATGAGATGTTTAACAGCTGTTTCCCAGAAAACTAGTTTTCGCACGTTAGCTCCCTTTTCGTAGACAAGGTCACATATAATATTAAATTTGACATCAAAACCAATAGGTCTGAATCCACCAATTGATTTAATTATTAAAAGTATAGAGTTATGGGAACGTCTGAATGGCTTTTAATCTGAAGAAAAGTTATAAAATATCAGCTGAAACCCAGTAGACTAGGCAACCCACAAAAGGATCTTAACGAGGTGATCGATGTATAAATTACACAATAAGTGAGACCTTATTACCCTCTTAATAAAAATAAGCACCGATGGCTTTGAATAACTATTTTAACCTATTAACATGTCAATATCATTCACACAAGATCCAATTGTCCTTGTTGTACAAATTTAACAGCCTCGCCTTTCATGAAACGAAAGCAAGCTTACATACGTGACCTAAAAGCCGTTTTGAAAAGAAATTATGTCTTACGCAATGAGATGCTGCTTCAAATTCTTATTTGACATCTCTTCCCTTCCATTGTAGACTTTACGAATAGTGAATACTTTAAGAAAGTCCAGATTACTTACTTAGCCAACTAAATGGCATAGAAGTTGAGATATTCCCTGGTTTTTATAAGGTATGTGTTCAAAAGTAGGCAAGACAGTAGTGAAATTAATAAACTCATCAATCCAAAGATTCGCTTGGGTAGATCACTTAAAGTTTAAGTCATATTAGCCATTATCAAGACTCAACCAACTGAAAATGTCAATACAACTGGACTTTACTATATATACATATATATTGGCTACAAAGTAGAATAAGTCATGGATTTTATAAAACAATACTTTCGATGAAATGACTCTCCCATATCTCTAAACAGATCTGAGCAAATACAAAAAAAAACGATGAGGATCAAGAACGCTAATCCTAGTCGAAACAAAATCCAAAATTTAAAAAATCTAAGGACAAAAAAGGCACAAAACAAAGATTCCCATGAATTCTCCCCGTTCTTTTTTACCATGTATTTCCCGACAAGTTTTAGGCGCGATCGCTTCATTAGTTATCTATATTATATGAAACGTACTCGGAATAATTTCTTCGGGATTAATAAATAATAGGTATTTTTTGTTACGTGTTTATTTAGTATTAGGTCCCGATGATTAACAAGAATGCTATAATTAATTAGAAACTAGGAGTTACTTATCACGTGTTTTTTCTTTTCACTATATATTTTCTCTTTCAATTGTACTCACCAGGCTGTGCAGGTGTTTTAGTCGGTCATCCATTCGATACAGTTAAAGTTCATCTACAGATGCAGGATGTTAAGAACCCTATATATCGTGGCACCTTTCATTGTATATCGTCGCTAGTTCGTACGGATGGCGTGAAAAGTTTATACCGCGGCATGTCCAGCCCACTGATGGGTATAAGTGTTGTTAATGCCATAGTCTTTGGTGTATATGGCAATGTACAGCGACAGATGATAGACTCAAATTCATTATATTCACATTTCATTGCTGGTTGCGTGTCGGGTTTTGCGCAGAGTATAGTTTGTTCACCAATGGAATTGGCAAAGACGCGTATGCAATTACAACATATGGATCCAAAAGCTCCTCAATATAAAAGTCCTATTGAATGTATACGACATATAATACAGACAGATGGGTTTAAAGGTGGTTTTCGTGGCTTGGGAATGACAGCGCTCAGAGATGTACCAGGTGGGTGAATTGTATTTTTAAGTAGCAATATATTATTCGAGCTAAATATATGAAGATAGAATAGTCTTAATAAGTATTAACTTTCTTCAAAGACTGTAAGGTTAATCGGATAATACTAATGGAACTATTTTATTGTTAAATTAATATTGTACAAAAGAAAATAGACAAAATAATTCATATTGAGGTTAATACATACAATATTCCCGAGGAACTTCAGTTCATACCTCCACTAAACACACAAAACGTGCGTTAAGCACTTAGGACTACCAATCTTATTTCACCGAAGTATCACAATACAAAGCTTACAGCTGCCATGGCAGTGAGTTACACGTAATCGAAACGGATCCGATTTTTTCTCAAAATTTGTTTCGGAATGTAATCTGCCGTTCCGATAAGAACAAAGTTAAGACACTGGTAAATAGGCCTGCAAGCGATATAATCAAACTCATAGACCAAGTCGAGTAGCACAGAAATGTTTGGAAGCCTGCAATGAAGACATGCAGATCTACATCTGTAACCATGCAGACAATTTCGAAGGAAAATCGTATTTTCTTTCCACTTACGATGGAATACGAGAGACATTGGTTAAAACTCTTCTTTGACGTCTCTCCTTAGTCATCGTTGGGAGACAGATGAGCTGTAAGACAATTTTCCAGGATTTATAATCATATCAACTTAACGATGAGATTTTAAGGCGTGAGTTTAGCACCGAGGTCAAATAAAAATCCAGAAGTCACAAGATTTCTTCAGAACTGAGAAATAGTTTAAGGAGACCGTAGATTGTTTAAGGTTAAGTCTAAACAGATTAACTCAACATGAATATGAGCTTATGAATCGTAAGTTTACCACCGGCTGAGCTTAGATAAATAGTCCATTGTTCAAAATTCAAAAATAATTTGAAGAGATCGTAAGATAGTTTAATATAGTATAGATAAAATTCTCAAAATAATACATAAATATAATTTCAACGGTCCATAGTTATGTTAAGAAAGTTATATTAACAATTACCTTTTCTTCTCAAGGTTTCGCTGCCTACTTCGTTAGCTACGAATGGCTTATGTCGTTAAAAGAAAAACCGAGCGTCCCACACGCTCTAACTGCCGGCGGCTTAGCCGGTATCGCTTCATGGCTCGTATCCTATCCCACAGATGTAATTAAGACGCTGTTACAAGCAGATGGTATGAGTTCAGCGCCCGTGTACAAAGGCGCCTGGAATTGTGCGGTCCGAAATTATAATAAAGATGGTTTGCATTTCTTCTTCCGTGGTCTCAATTCTACCATTATACGCGCGTTCCCCGCGAATGCCGCCTGTTTCTATGTGGTCGCTTGCATTTTGGGTCTGACAAAGCGTACTAATTTGGAGATGGAATTACAGACAACCGATCAGTTGGCCATATCGAGGATACCTATATCGGCTGAGATGCCCTTATCCTATCTGCATCGTTATGACAAAGAGCGCCATGAAGTGCGTGAGAAGCGCTTTACGATGGTGAAAATTTTACATCGCCTAGGTGCCTTCAATGAAGCCGTCTGTCATTCGGAAATTGAAGATTTAGCGCATGAATTTTATCCAGAAAATGATAATGATTTTAAATATTATGTTTTCGAAGATGAACGCATAAAAATAAGAGAACTTTGTGGGGATAATGATTGAGAATACTATATAAAGTCCGTTTTAGCTGACTAGTTGCATTTGTATATATAATACTATATATATGTATGTATGTTTGTATATATGTATTGTACCTATATTTATTTATATACAAAACCACGTAGTGCCAAAGTATAAAATCATCTGTAGTTAGGAATTATGTAAATTAATAAATGTGAAATAGATTAAAATGCTAAAATTTTACAAA
Source organism: Bactrocera latifrons (assembly GCF_001853355.1). Lineage (NCBI taxonomy): Eukaryota > Metazoa > Arthropoda > Insecta > Diptera > Tephritidae > Bactrocera > Bactrocera latifrons. Next base: position 1,906,324 of record NW_017534852.1, read on the forward strand.
TGAACGCATTCACGTTTTGAAGTTTTATAAATGAAAAAGGGCAAAAATAAAATATAATATTTACTATGATAAAACAACAAAATCATTGTATTTGTCATTAAATATTACAGGTTCATATTATAATGGGTGATCCCTGTAGAGATACTTTTTTCAATAGCCTTTTTTGATAGGTCATGCGTGAGTCGTGTCTAGCTGCCATGCTATTTTTGTTCATTATTGAACAACGTTGAACAACTGAACAACATTCACAAATTGTTCAAATTTTTTACAAAAATTCAGATTCTGTAAGGAGTGTGTTCCGCCGGCTTCACTCAATTTATGCTCAACATAATCGGCCTACAGAGCGTACTCTTCGCAACAACATCACCCATCCTGAGGCCTAGCATTCATGATTGGATAGTATTCACTCGAATAGACTGCGTAAAGCACGCAGTGAAGAAAATATAGTGTAGCTGTAAGTGTACACAAAGACCGTGAAGAGTCTATTCGGCGCCGTTTGCAGCAACCTGGACTGACGTATGGAACGACTTGGCACATTTTACTTCGAGATTCCAAATTGAAAGCGTACAAAATATATCTTGTGCAAGAATTGAAGTCGCTCGACCTACCCAAACGACATCGCTTCGCTCTTGAAAAGTTCCAAGAAGATCTGAGGTTTTCGATCCACATTTTGTTCATTGATGAGGCCCATTTCTGGCCCAATGATTATGTGAACAACCGAAATTACCACATTTGGGACGAACACTTCAGTGAGCAGATAATTTCACGTTTTGGGCCGGTCCGTTAAACATTTTTCCGCCTAGATCTAGGACTGTCGAAATCCGCGAACGAGTCATCGAAAATTGGATTCAATGATGGACCATCTGAGACGTAGCCGCGCCCAACATTTAAAAGAGATAAACTGCAAAAAATAAATTCCAAAAAATGTTTATTCTTTGAAATCGACAAAGAGGTGGTGTGTGTCGATCCGCTTCTCATGGGTCTTTTTAAAGCTTTGGAGCATTAGGAATATATGGTCAGTTGTTAATTTCTGTTCCATACCTAAAACCATACTGAAAAGGTCCTATCAGTTTGTTGACGGTGTGCGATGCGATGTTGATGAAGCTTATTCCACAGTAGTTGGCGCGGATTGTGGGTTCGCCATTTTTGTGGATTGGGAAGAGCACACTTAAATTCCAATAAGGAGTCAATGCCTGCTCCTTATCACTTCTTCGTCGCCGTATTTATTAGCTCGGCCGACAATCCATCGGCAACGCCGGTTTATTGTTCTTCAAACGGATAATTGCTTATCGAACTTCTTCCATTAAAGAAGACGCAATGAAAATAAAGATAAAGCAATTCTTACAAAACCATTAATAGTTTTAAGAACTTTATGAATAATTACATATGTATGTATATAAAAACCTGATCTTACATCTACAACAGCCAAAGCACTGTAAAGCAGTGTAGTTAATGCGTTCTACTTCTATTTCTGCTTTTTAATGTTATCAATTTGGTATCAATTTGGTGATAAAATATGGCTCGAAAAGTAAATTCCAGTTCGTTTTACAGGCCACAACGCTGCGAAGCAAATTATAGCTCCTCTGGACAACTTCCTTTCCCGACTTTTATTAACACAGATACCGTGTGAATATAGACCCAAACTATAACCATGCAAAAAAATGGGTATGAACACGCAAACACTTGGAAACATGCTCAAATCTCTGCGTACGAAAAACACTCAACTCGTCGACTTCGAGCGCTATGGCAACGAGCAACTCATACTGGGTGCTGTTTATGAAGGGAAAATACTTTAAATTGAATTTCCAAAGCAACAAACTGCAATATCAATCGCTTTACAGAAACGAACGAGAAAATATATTTTTCAAGACGCTTACAATTTGTGTGAATTATTAACGCTTAGAAATATATACAAATATTTTATATAAATCTACACGAAAAGAAAAAAATTAACCGATTGCCAATATGATGAGTGATGAAAATCAAATCGAAAAGGCAGCCCAGCCGGCGTCGGGTATCGATTCTGGACCCGAGCCGCGTTTGGAGTCCGAACAGGAGCGCGCAAATGATACACACTCCGAATGTGACTTTGCACGCCTACCAGAGCCACCAAAGCCCGACGAACCGGAACCAGTACGTTTAGCACTCCTGCCACCGGACCACCCACTCTTGCAGAAATTTCAAGCAAATTTAAAGGACTATCTTTTGCGTACGAAGGAACAACTCAAGAATGAAATCGCCGAGATCAAATACCAATTAAAGCTGAAGGAAGCGGCACGCGAAGAGCAAGGCGCCAAGCTATATGATCTGCAACAGGGTATTAATCGGCAAAATGAACAGTTGGAAGATTATGTGCAGCAGATACAAACGAACATGCAGAAACGTGTGGAAATGGAGAGTGAAGTGACGCAACTCAAAGCGGAGTACGAAAAGCGTTTGCAAACGAAAAAGGAGCAAAAGCAAAAATACAACAAACGTATGGTCGAATTGGAGAATATGAACACGTTGGAGGGGCACATACGCAACTGGGCCGATGAGGTGAAAGACGAAGTGAAGAATGCCAAACGTATTGTGCATCGTGATACACAGTTGCAAAAGCAACTGTCCGAGGACAAGAAGAAATCCGATATGCTCTTCTATCATCTAGATGTCGAGGTGAAACGCAAGGAGCATGAAGTCGAGGTAGTGCGCAGCGAGTTGCAAGATATGCGCGACATAACCGATGTGCTAAAGACAAGCATTAATGATGCCAATACTGACTTGGAGGTGCTGCAAACTGAGCACAAGCGCTTAACCCAAGCCTGGAGTGAGGTGATTGTAGCCATACAGCATCGTGACAAAATACTCTATCAAGCGCAACAATCTATGGGGTGAGTTATAAGTTCACATACAGTATACATATTTATAAGATATATAATTTATACGAAGGCTTCAGAATTTTTTTATCAGGCCTGCTGCTGGTAATAACTGGAACTGCTTCGAATGGTTTGATATCTTCTGAAAAATAAAGAACTCTAAAGAACAGAAAAATTTGAAATTGAGTAAAATTCTAAAAAAAATGTCAAAGTACCAAAGTGACTCAAAAAAATCATCCTTCCTAATGCGGTCGCATACGTCAGGTTCAATGGAATGCGCTCGGTTGACATTTGAGTCACGTCCCTTTCAGTTTCCCACTAACGCTTCTTCGCACACCAGCCCTAGTGTACTAACAAATATTGTTATAATTCTGACAGAGGTTCCCCTGCCCGTACTAGCAGTTCCGCCCTATTTCTGTCCGTAGTCAGCAGATTTCTTCCGACCGATCCTTTCAATAGACTTCGCGAGAGATTGTATACTAAGCTCCCAGGTATAAATTTACCGACCTCCTTACATTTCTCGGCTTCCTCTTTTCTTCATGTGTTTCTTCTGAATAATTCGTCCTTAAAAGGCTGCCCAATCCGAACCGTTATCCGTCTCCCGAAAAGTAGGATAGGTACATATCAGAACTAACCAGCTCATAGAGGAAATTTTTTCAAGCCACACTTATCTCAAAGACTTTCCATGGTTTTAACGGGACGGAGTCAGTTGCGACATTAATTCACCAGCTATGTCTGCTGAGTGTCACCCCAGCATACTCAGGAGGTATAATGTCGTGGCCAAAAGCTGCTCAATTTTTGAAATCGCTGAGATCGGACCTATATAGCTTACTATCTATACAAATTCTATACAAATTGACCGAACAAAATTATGTCATTGTAAGGAGTTTTGTTATGTAACGAAATATCTTCACAACATTTTTATCTTCTTATTTATTGGCGTAAACCAAGTTAACAATAGCGCGCCAATCGTTCTTCCTTTTAGCTTTTTGACGCTAATTGGAGATTCCAAGTATAGCGAGGTCCTTCTCTACCAGGTCTTTCCCACGGAGTGGAGATCTTTTTCCTCTGCTTCCCCCGGCCGATACTGTGTCGAATACTCTCAGAGCTGTAATGTTTTAATCCTTTCGGATGACATGACCTAGCCAGCTTAACCGCGTTAAACACTTGGGAGCGCATACCTTCAGACATCCCACCAAACTAAAGGGAGTTGACACTGAACGCCTATGCAAATGTGTATTGGCTACTAAGCGTTTTGCTAAGTTATAAGTCCGAGCACGGGATTTCTTCTTTTCTAAGGCTTCACAAAAGAAAAAAAACATACTACATCCACATCTTCGATCAGCCATCCAACCTAACCTAACACTCTTTTTTCAGCAAAGAGAAAGAATCTATTACACTAAACACAATGAGTATTGAGTCAATTAAAAAGCAGATAACGAAGGAGACAAAACAAAACGAAAAATTGGAATCTTTCAAAACGCGACTCCTGGCCGATTGTGGAAATCTTAAACGTGAATGTGAGTATAAACAGAATTATTAGAGACATTGAACTGCAACTGAACCGCCTCTAATGTTCGCCCGCAGGTCAAAAACAAGCGGAGACATTGCTCGGACTGCAAGTGAAACTCGACGAATTGCCGCTTTGGTTGAAACAAAATGAGAAGGATTTAATCGAAGCAAATCGTGAGGGTACCAATTTGGAAACCGAATTACGTAGAATGCAATGGAAGAGCGATAAACTATATGCCAAGAAATATCAAATGGAAGAGAACATGCTAAAGGTGGCGCAAGATCAATTGATCGCCGACAAAGCTAGTCAGTATCRCTTGAAACTTTTGCGCGAAGCACAGGAAACACGCAGGGGTACCGAACTAAACTTGGCTATAGTTCAAAGTCAACTCTCAGACACTTTGTTGGATACGGAGCGTTACCGGGGCATATTAGTGAAATTGAATCAAGATAACGAGGAGTTAGAAAAGAAATTACATAGTGTGGATCATAACGCCGAATTGATTCTAGCCGAGATGCATGCGTTAGAAACACAAATCGATATCAAAATGAAAAAGATTGATCGCTTATCAAGTCGCCTGGAAGAAATCAACCGCATGGGCGAGGAAGCGGCCAACAGTGTGCAGACAAAGAAGGTACTTAAATAGCTACCATAAGTTATTAAAAAACTTGACTGTGTGAATTTCTCTGATTGCAGATCAAGATATTGGAGCGTGGCATATTAGCTACCGAACAGCAGATACGAGAACTCCAGCAATTTTGGGTGATGATGCAGAATCACTATGTTAATCTATCGGAAAAGCGCAATAATCAACTTACTGAAATACAGGTCACCCAAAAACGTAAGTACTGATAGGACGAAGTCAAAATAATATATTGAAATGTTAACCCTGTGTAATTGTGTTCAACGAGTTCTTGTGTTAAAAATTTAGTATTCGATAGATTTGTATTCTGATCAAAATAGTCCAATCAGACAACGAGATCATCACATTAGCTCAGACACTACACATCAATATTAATGCATTTTTTCCAACATCCAATACACCAATTTGTTAAAGTAGATTTAGGAACATAAAAAAAATCCTGATCCAGCTCGTTATCTAAATAAATCAGAATATATCCTGCCAAGGTTAGATTACTTCCAGGTGGGAATACCCTCTAGTGAATAAAGAAGAGGTTTAGTAGGGGAGAAGGCTACTATCTCAATCTATACCGACGGGTTCAAAATGTATTGCGGTGTAGAGATGAGGGTATCTCCGAGGATATTGATATCTCTTTCTCTCGCTATCCGTCTACGAAACTCAGCTAACAGCTTCTAATCGGAAATACTAGGCATAGAAAAGACCTATGGAGTTATACTGAATAACTGGGGAAGGGCACAGAAAGATACCAAATACACAAGCTGTCAGACGGTATTGCTAGTCTTATCGTTAATTTCCACGTAATAAATAAATGTAGGAGATCATTAAGCTCACTGACGGGTCACCTTCACTTGCCTCTAATTATAGCTCCCAGTCTCGAAAAATCAGACGAATTGGTTATGTTAGGAGCCTCTCTAGGAATACCCGACATATGTGACAAGGCCAGAACTAAGGACTTAGTACTCAGTTTTAAGGAAGGTATATACAGACTTACAGACAACAGCATTGGTCATTTAGAGAACATGCGTTCAAAATTAACAAGCCCTTTAACAATACTTGCCAGCTGCAAACTTTACATCTCCGCTAAGAGTGTCCATCTCAATCACAAAACTCGACATCCATTTCTTGGAATCCATCACAAGATATAGTCGACAATTAGAACGGTCCTATCTCGCTTTATCTACATTCATTCATACAGTTATTCCACAACATTCCATGTAATATGTCGTACAAAAATGGCTTTCATTGAAAATTATATCACTGAGGGTTCGTTTTCTGCAGCGGACGTATTGAGTATCTTTGATAATTAGTTTCAACTCTATGGTCTCGAAATTGAGTTTAGCAATAGAATGCGGATTGTAACAAATGCACTCACATACTCACGTACATTTCCTCAATATCTACTATCATTGGTTGACAGAAAACTCCGAATCGTTAACCTGGAAGAAATCTGCTTTCCCATTCAATCGCTTCCACAAAAATTTTAATCGTGAATCAATATTTCAGAACTCAGTATAATTAAGCAAAAATCGCTGAAAATCGATGTAGATCTTGAAAAGCAGGAAGAGGCCACAAAAGAACTCGAACACGACATACAAATCTATTTGACCAAAGTAGAACTCTTAAATAAGAAAATGTGTAATGCGCGCCAACAGCACGACAACGAGGAGAATGAATGCCAGATGGAGCACAATGAGCTAGTACTTAAGTTGAAGGTAAGTCACTAGGGGACATACTCAACCCGATATAATATAGGACAAGCTTTACTAATGCCTCTTCAAAACGTTTTCAGGATCATGAAATGAATGTCTTAAATATGGAGGCCGAAATTGATGAGCTGCAAGATGAAATCGATCATTACAAAGACTTGGTGCTGGACAAACATCGCGAATCATTGTCGTGGGAGACTAAATATAAGCTAATCGAAGAGACGCTACGTTGGCGCAAAGACGAAACGAGTCTCACCAGTGAAATCGGCAATATGAAATCCGAGATACATCGCATGAAGATACGCTTCCAGCATTTGGCGCGCGCACAAGAGAAGCTCGCACAAGATTTGCAACACGGTGTGGCACATCGTGAACATATCTATATAGCCGCATCGGCAAAAAAGCTCGCTGAGGTAAAAGCGCAGCGCATCAAGACTGGCATTTCGTCACAACAAAAAGTTATCGACTTACGTAATCGCTTGAAGAAAATTCAAAATGAGATTAGTGTTATTAGCGATGAACAACTCGTGAAGGTCACACGTGATAACGAACGTATACGTGCCGATCTAACGCGTTTGTATGAAGACATTGAACGTGAGAAGGCGCTTGACGAGGAACTACGTCAGAAGATTGACGATATCCTTTTGTTGAAACATTACAATTTAGAACGCATCGTACGCAAACAGAATCGCGCGAAATCGTATCGGCGCTTAGGCTTGGGCACATCTTCACCGAAGATACGCTCTGAAACCGCATTAAATCAACTAGTACAAAAGCAAATGGAAATAAATGATAATCTACTCGAGGTGGTACAAATTTTGAACACAGAGTTTCCGGAGAAGAAAAAATTCTTCGCCAAAGTCACACAAGTTCTTCGGGATTAAGTGCGTTACGTCAAGTTAGTTAGGTTTTAATATATTTTTTTTGCATTTTTATAGAATATGAATTTATGGCACATTTGTATTTAATATGATTTGGAAATATATTTTGGCCATTATGATTTCTAAACAATTAAATGAATAGTATTAACTTTAGCATAAGTTACGAGTATGTAATATAAATATTTAGCTTGGAGAGCAACGGCTCATCACGAACGGAAATCTGACCATTTTTGAAGTTATCTCTATCGAATGTTAGCCAGGGTTACGTCTCAGATAGTCCGTCCGTTAAGTCCAATTTTCAATTACTCGTTCGAGCATTTCGACTGGATTGTCCGCATAGGCTTTAGACTTTACAATCCCCCACAGGATAAAGTCTAACGGTGTGATATCACTCGATCAAAATAGCCAATCGACGCCCAAAAAGTGAAATTATCTACTCACCAAAGTGTTCTCTCAATAAATCCATTGATTGATGCGACTTGTTGAAACCAAATGTCCCCCAGATCATGAGCTTGAATTTTGGAGAACAAATAATCGATTATCATGGCGCGATAACGGCGGCATTGACGATTACGTTCTCATCGGCATCATTTTTGAGAAAAAAGGAATAATGACCATACCACCGGCCCACAAACCACTCCTATCCATTGTTTTTTCTGGATGAAATGGCAGCTATTATTGCTTGTTTACTCTACACCACATCTTTGACTTCTCCAAATAATAATAATGTTTTGACTTATGCAATTGTTGAACGTTGTCTTCAGCTTCGGAATATTTTAGGCCGCATTACAGTCGGTTTTCTACCAAAATCCGGTTTCCCTTTTATTTATAGAGTATTTAATATTGAGTATATTGTTTGCCTTCTGCCATTAAATACACACACGTAAAGTTTTTTCCGGCGGTTTCGTGTTTTTCATAAAAATTTACAACGCACACTCTACTTGGAAGCCATTTTAAGCACAGTCATTTATTATTTATTGCAAAGTTTTAGCTATAACCCCTTATATATACATATATCAATTTTAGAATCAGACACTATATACATACATACATATGTATATATAAAGTTTACGACACAAATATGCTATTTCGTTACGTCACATATCAGAGAATGATCAGCTTTGTATAAAATTTCTATAAAAATTAAACGATCCTCCAATAAATTTCCGTTTCCACAGAAATAAAATAGAAGATGTAAACTAACCGTTCCCGCGACGGTGGGCTCTACGTAACCGGAACGGACCCGGATTTTTATCCGACCAAGGACCGCTCCAACAGCAAGATGTTGAATAATTTGAATTTCAGCCAGCATAAGTTTTTTATCCTCCAGTAATAATAAGGAATCGGAAATTTTTATATAATAATCATGCAGTCAAAACTTACCGTGGATCCAGCAGGTTGTTGTTGTTGTTGTAACGGCAGAGTTCTGCCGAGTTGACAGTCCTTGGCCGGATAAAAATCCGGGTCCGTTCCGGTTTCCGTAGATCCCACTGTCGTGGGAACGATGGATCCAGCAGGTCGTTCTTTTTGGAAAATACATATGTATATATAATCTGAAATCTATATTTTCTAATACTAAAGTATTAATCTATTCAGAATTTTACTTCTCGAACAAAAATATCCAGAATTTTTAGGCTTTATAAACGAGTAGATCGGTCGTTTTTATGTTTCTCAAATTGCAAGAAATCTAAAGGTCTATTATTCGAAACCTTTCTAATATGCAACCTACCATTAGCAGCTTTGTATGGCGCATATACCTGTTACTTGCTTTCTTCTTTCACTTCACGCTCTCTGCCATGCGGAGCAGCTTCTTTATGGTGTGGAACCCAGCTCATTGCCGTCTAAATCTTTATGCCCCAGAGGCGCAGACGCAGGTAAGTCTTTGCTACTTTGATAGTTGAAGTCTGCAATGCTTTCGGTGCCCAAGCAATTACTCCATATATAAAAATCGCTGATGCTCAGCTTACAACGCCAGGAATTACCGTCTCTAAGCAGCTGCATACCTTGAATGTTTTTGTAGCTTTAGATAGGATAGTCAACTCAGCAGTTTTCTGCCAAATTTTTGAAGAATATTTTCTACCGCCAGAACAATTGATTTCCACTGCGCTCACTCGCAAAGCCGCAACTCCTCGTTGTATGAAGCAAATAAAACCAACAACAACATTGAAAAATTAAGTACATATAATATACACATGTGATATATTTTACCATTTTAATAGTATTAATACATATAATTTCCTTAGTTCTTCAACCATTTTCGTTTGCTATACATATACATTATTTCTTCTTTACTCTCTCTCTCTCTCGTTTTCCCTTTCGCTCTCGCTCGCTCACTTACGTGACAACGCATCGACGCGTGGCCCTTTAAAGTATCCACGAAAATACAAATCAAATGTAAAAATATAAAAAAAAAATAAAATTAACTTTATCTTAGCTAGGTATTTAACTTTAAGCATATAAACATAATATATGTACTTGTATGTATGTAGGTAAAACAGCTAACTGGATGTATATAATTAAAATACTAATTTTTTTTTATTTTATATTTGTATGATGTATGTTTTATAAGGTCTCACAATTAATTATGCTTGTTGTTGTTTTTTTTTTTCTTTTTCAAAAAATATTTTTATTGATTAAGTAATTACTGCTTGATGAAATTTTCCTGCAATGCTTTCAAAAAAGTACAAAAATCATTCTTAGTATAAATCATAATTAATATAACAAAAAATTAACTAAGTGTGCGCGTTTGTATAAAATATTAACTTACATGCGATTGTAACTAAGCAACTTAATTTGAATTTTATTTTATTTTTCTTTTATCATATTTATATAACATAATGGCATAAAAAAATGTTGTTGCTTTCACTGCTTGGTAATGTCAAGTGTTGGTGCTCGCGGACAGGTAGGTAATTGTAACGGCATAATTGCAGACAAATCAAGGCGCATTGGAGAGGCAGCAGCACAGGGTGGCAATAATTATTATTTTTCCTTTGTGTTTTTGAATTATGTTCGTTTTTCAGTTATTGTTTTTTAATTTAATTTTTTTTTTTGTAATATTATT
>NW_017534852.1:1917308-1919728 GCF_001853355.1 Bactrocera latifrons
TTTATATTATATTTCTCATTATTATTTTTCAAATATGTATGCATATTAATATTTCATATTTTATTTTTTAGTTTCTAAATTGTCAAAATAATTCTTTTATTCCAAAACTTAAACTAAAAGGCAAAATTAAAATTTATTGAAACATTCTGTTGCTGCCACCAATTCATCAACACACTTTGCTGTAATTGAACAATTTTTACACAAATAATATTTTTCAAATAAAAAGTGTGTTTAAGTGAAAAACAATAAAGTAAAATTAATAAATTTAGTTAAAAACTCTTGCATAACCAGAAAACGGTAAACTAGCAAATGATATATTGGCACAAACATGCTGTATTACAAAATAACTGCAGTTTATCGCCTTGCGGTTCTTTCATTTAAAACAGTATTTAAAATTTCTGACAATAAAGGGCCATCGTGTATGTTTGCTACAACAATTGCTTATGAATTTATATAATATTTCTTTACAATTAAATTTGGCCAACTGGTTTTGAGCTGCGAGCATGGCTTGCAATATTTTTGAAACGTTGTTTTTTCTTTTTTTTTTTCAAATAAAAAAAAGTTTGCTGTATATAAGTTTGCGGTGACTTTTTTAAATAAAAATAAATTAAAACTTGAATTGGCATCAAAAAGCGCATGCGTATCGGGGATGCTTGAGCAAAACTATTGGCACTTTGTGTTGAAAATGCTAACTTTGGCGTTTGGCAATAATTTTTAGAGCATATAAAGTCGCCGAATGCAATACAACAAATTTCGACCGTTATTCAGTGTAGTGCGCAAGTGTGTTGCTGCGGCGAAGTGGCATTCAATGCGTTACACACATATGATATTAAGAAAATAGCCGTGTATTTGCTGTACTCGCACTGTTGTTGTTGCACTTCGCCGCAGCAAGCACTTTACGTTTTGGCATTTCAAAAAGCACTTGCTGCTGGTTTACTTTAATTTCCTTAAATACTTTACACTAACCTGCGCGCTCGTCTTAACTGCAACAATTACCCAAAAAATTTTTAGTTACACTTGAACTTCTTATTATACAGTTCTTTTTCTTTGTTATCAACACTCTCGACTTGCATAATTTTTGTTTTTTGTGCGGTCTTAAAGGCTATATCATTAAATTTAAACCATTTTATATATTTGTTTTATTATTTATATATATATAATATGTATATATAGTCATAATAATTATTACATATGCATTTATGTACCTATATTTATATGCAGCTAATAATTAATTATTATTAATCTATGTATGTATATATGTAACTTCAATTTGTGTGTGTTTTGTTTTTATATTAACTTTATTTTATTTTAGCCCATATCCAACGCCTACCTCGCTTCATTCGCTCGATTTTACTTCACTTTACTTGTTTATTATATTACAGAACAGTTCTAGTACTTTTGTTATATATATATATATATTTATATATTTATGCAACACACCGCTCGGTGACCGCCAAGGCAGCATTATTACTCACTTTCACAAATTTTAATGTTATGAACCATATTTTTTTTAGTTTTAACAGTCTAGTGAGAACTATTTACATATATATGTTTATAATGCAATTTAAAATAGTTTGGGCGCAAATTTAATACGCTCACAATAAAAAAAAATAATTTAATTTTGGTCTAACAGTTACACTATAATATGAAGAGTTGGACAGACAGAGATAATAATAATAAAATGTCAGCATGACATAACCTAACTTGTCAGCTGCAGCTGGAGTTTAGTACTTTACTTGACACGCCTCTAATGATTCACAAATAATACGTACTAGTGCCTAATACTCTTAAAAAACGAAAATTTGTCATTAAACTTTGCTATGGCAGAATGTATTTGATTGTCAGACGGGCATTATAATCTCCTATAAGATATATGCATTATTTTATATTGATTGATTGAGCTGAAACGATTTTTAGAGACTTACGCAAATAAAAAAAACAACAGCAGTGGCGCAAATAAACTTAAACCGAGCTTTACTTAGCATTTTACTTGAAGAGAATTCCGCTAATAATTTTTTATAAAAAAAATATATAAAAAAATTAATTAATTTAATTTTTAATTGTAAACTTGAAAAATCATTTTATTTTTAATTTTCATTCTAGGGTTAATTTGAAAAAAAAAACACAATAACACTTTAACACCAAAAAAAGACTAAAAATTAAAAACGTTTTTTTTTTTTTTTTAATTATAAATCTAATCGAAAAAATAAAATTTCAATCCCAAGTTTACATTTAAACATTAACAAAATTGTTTTAAATTTTGCAACGTGATCTACAATTTGGTTATCTTTTGAAAAAGCTTTTTTTTTTAATTAAAATTTCTACTAGTTCCAAAATTTTTTGTCTTATTTATATTTAAATGTTCTTAATTACAGTGTTTAAGTTTGTTTGGGATTAAAACTTAAACTTTCAATTTTAAA